>NC_134354.1:784280576-784303076 GCF_048569485.1 Anomaloglossus baeobatrachus | reverse complement strand
GCATGGACGCAGGGGAATGGTCTCTTCACCCGGACGTGTTTCAAGAGATTGTTGCCGCTGGGTGAAACCGAACGTCGACCTTTTGGCGTCCCGGCACAACAACAAGGTCCCGGCATTCATGGCACGTTCTCAAGGCCAGATTGGTCGCAGTTTCCACTGCCTTACGTATTTCCTCCTCTGGTGATGCTGCCCAGAGTGTTACGCAAGTTCAGATCCGACTGCCGCCGCGCCATCCTCGTCGCTCCAGACTGGCCGAGGAGGTCGTGGTACCCGGATCTGTGGCATCTCACGATAGGCCAACCGTGGACATACCAGGCCGGCCAGACTTGCTATCTCAAGGGCCGTTTTTCCATCTGAATTCTGCGGCCCTCAACCTGACGGCGTAGCCTTTGAGTCCTGGATCCTAGCGTCTTCAGGGTTATCTCAAGAGGTCTTTACCACTATGAGACAGGCCAGGAAATCAACGTCCGCCAAGATCTACCACAGGACGTGGAAGATCTTTTTACCCTGGTGCTCTGATCAGGGTTTTACTCTGGCCATTCGCCTTGCCCACTTTTCTGTCCATCCTTCAATCCGGAATGGAAAAGGGGTGGTCTCTCGATTCCCTTAAGGTACAAATTTCGGCGCTTTCTGTGTTTTTTTTTTTTTTTTCAAAAGCGTCTAGCCAGGCTTCCTCAGGTACGCACGTTCCTGCAGGAGGTTTGACACATAGTCCCTCCTTCCAAGCGTCGGCTAGAACCCTGGATCGGAACAGGGTGATACCGGCTCTTCAGGAACCACCCTTCGAGCCGATGAGGGATATTTCTCTTTCACGCTTTCGCAGAAGGTGGTCTTCCTAGTGGCAGTCACGTCACTCCGCAGAGTGTCTGACATAGCAGCACTGTCATGCAAAGCCACCATTCCTAGTGTTTCACCAGGACAAGGTGGTTCTGCGTCCGGTTCCGGAATGTCTCCCGAAGGTGGTATCCTCTTTTCATCTCAATCAGGATATCTTCTTACCCTCTTTTTGTCCTCATCCAGTTCACCGATGTGAAAAGGATTTGCACTTGTTAGGTCTGGTGAGAGCACTCAGACTCTACATTTCTCGTACGGCGCCCCTGCGCCGCTCGGATGCGCTCTTTGTCCTTGTCGCTGGCCAGCGTAAAGGGTCGCAGGCTTTCAAGTCAACTTGGCTCAGTGGATCAAGGAACCAATTCTTGAAGCCTACCGTTCTGCTGGGCTTCCGGTCCCTTCAGGCTGGAGGCCCATTCCGCCAGAGCCATGGGTGCGTCCTGGGCATTGCTGCACCAGGCTACGGCTCGGCAGGTGTGTCAAGCGACTACCTGGTCGAGTCTGCACACTTTCACGAAGCACTATCTAGTGCATACCTATGCTTCGGCAGATGCCAGCCTAGGTAGGCGAGTCCTTCAGGCGGCGGTTGCCCACCTGTAGGAAGGGGCCGTTTTACGGCTCTTTTTACCGAGGTATTCTTTTACCCACCCAGGGACTGCTTTTGGACGTCCCAATTGTCTGGGTCTCCCAATGGAGCGACAAAGAAGAAGGGAATTTTGTTTACTTACCGTAAATTCCTTTTCTTCTAGCTCCAATTGGGAGACCCAGCACCCGCCCCTGTTCCCTTCGGGCTGTTGTTCTTTTGTTCTTTTGTGTACACATGTTGTTCAGATTGAATTGTTCTTGGTTATGGTTTTCAGTTCTCCGAACATCCTTCGGATTGAATTTACCTTAGACCAATTTATAAGTTTCCTCCTTCCTGCTTTTGCACCAAAACTGAGGAGCCCGTGATGCACGGGGGGTGTATAGCAGAGGGGAGGGGCTTTACACTTTTAAGTGTAATACTTTGTGTGGCCTCCGGAGGCATAGCCTATACACCCAATTGTCTGGGTCTCCCAATTGGAGCTAGAAGAAAAGGAATTTACGGTAAGTAAACAAAATTCCCTTCTCTCTAGAAGAAAAAATGAAAAAAGCAAGAAATACTAAATGTATAACAAAATTAGCGCTAATGAAAAAAACTACTCCGTGCAAAAAATAATCCTCATTCTGCTCCCTCTGGAAAAATATATGCGGAAGAGCTCAGAATAGAACTACAGGAACCCAATTTTTTTTATTATTGTAATTTTTAGATATACTGAATTTGTTTTATAAGATGTACCCCAAATTTGAAGGAGGAAAATGACAAAATAAATTTTTACTATTAAAACGAGGGTCTGTCTTATATTAGCACACGAGGGGGGAGCGGCCCAGGCAGATCTCAGAAGGCAGGGTCAGCGAGGCTGCGGGCTTGGAGGATTGGGTGTTGCTGCTCAGGAGGGTCAGTGGATGGACGGCCAGTGATGCAGGAGGGTCGGTGCGCGATGCTACGGTTCAGGAGGGTCAGTGGACGGAGGGGCGGCGATGCTACGGCTCAGGAGGGTCAGTGGATGGAGGGTCGGCGATGCTGCGGGCTCAGGAGGGTCAGTGGACGGAGGGTTGTCGATGCTGCGGGCTCAGGAGGGTCAGTGGACGGAGGGTCGGCAATGCTGCGGGCTCAAGGAGGGTCAGTGGATGGAGGGTCGGCGATGCTGCGGGCTCAGGAGGGTCAGTGGACGGAGGGTCGGCAATGCTGCGGGCTCAGGAGGGTCAGTGGATGGAGGGTCGGCAATGCTGCGGGCTCAGGAGGGTCAGTGGATGGAGGGTCGGTGATGCTGCGGGCTCAGGAGGGTCAGTGGATGGAGGACTGGTGATGCTGCGGAATCAGGAGGGTCAGTGGATGGAGGACCTCACACTGCTTCCAAGTCTGCTCATTAAGTCTTATGGCTATGCACGGCTTTCCCTGCCCACCCTCTTCTTTGTCTTTGCTTGCAGTCACTGTGCCCACACCCTCTGTCGCCATCTGTGATTGTTTCCCCTTACACTCGCTGTCTGGATCCCTGAGTAGTGTAAAAATAAATTGGAAAAGATGGTGCAGGGCCCCCAGCTGTGTGCGCTATCTTGGCTGTGTGTGAAAAGACAAAGGTCCCAATGTAGATTGTGCCCTTTTTTTTTTTTAACTGCATGCACTCCTTCAACCTCCAGTTTTGATACTTACCCAAGATAAAGCAGACGGCTGGTGACTGGAAGTCTCATGCTGTGGAGGCCTTTGGTTATTTGGTCCTCCAGAGCCTGAAAATAGCAGCCTGCAGCTGTCCCAGACTTGTGTCCTGGCTCTGCTACATTCTGAAAGCGTTATCACTAGAGATGAGCAAACCGGTCGTGGTTCGGCTCGAGTTCGGTTCGACCAACCGAACTCGAACCGCATAGGAAACAATGGCAGGCATTCTCAAACATATAAAAACACCTAGAAAACACCCTCAAAGGTGTCCAAAAGGTGACAAACAACTCACAACACAAACACATGGGAAAGTGACAAGAACAAATTCTCATGCGAAAACAAAAGAGCGTAACGAGGAAAAAGAGGACGAGACACATATAGGCATGGCATGCCCTTCTAAAATCATGTAAAACACCGCAAGGTGACTCCAAGCGTAGTCTCCCTTTTCTTTGTCGCTCCATTGGGAGACCCAGACAATTGGGTGTATAGCTTCTGCCTCCGGAGACCACACAAAGTATTACACTCAAAAGTGTAACCCCTCCCCTCTGCCTATACACCCCCCCCCCCCCCCGTGCATCACGGGCTCCTCAGTTTTATGCTTTGTGTAGAAGGAGGCACACATCCACTCACACATCTCCATTTTAGTCAGCAGCAGCTGCTGATTGTATCGGTTGGAAGAAAAGAGGGCTCCCACGGGGCCCCCGGCATGCTCCCTTCTCACCCCACTAAGTCGGCGGTGCTGTTAAGGTTGAGGTACCCATTGCGGGTACGACGGCCGGAGCCTCATGCCGTGTTTCCTTCTCCATCCCTGAGGGCTCTGGTAGAAGTGGGATCCGAAGCGGTCATCCAGGTTCTGGGACCGTGCTCCCTCCGCAGCCCCTGAGGGAATCTGCTGGACAGGAGCTTATCTATCTTCAGGGACAGGGCCCTGCATCCACGAGGTACTCTGTGTCCCCATGGGGACTGTGTATGGAGCGCCTGGTTCCCGGACGCCGCAACTGACTGCTGAATTGTGAAGACCGGGGACTACCGCGCCGACCGCGCCTGCTTGTCGGCCGCGGTATTAAATTTAGTCCCCGGCTTCATCGCGGCCTAGTGGCAAACTCCCGCCCCCGGGCCTGTCTATCAGAGATAGGGGCGGGACAGCCGACCTGACGTCGGATGTGAGGGCCGGGGCATCCTGTGTGCTCCCTCCCCCCTCACTGATCACTGTGGGGACCCCAGATTCCCGCACTTTTCCTGACGCCGCCCACCCCTCCCCTGAGAGCTCCAGCAGCCATCTTTAGGACATTCTGCCGGTGGAGAATCACACAGAACAGCTCTGCAGCTCTGGGAGACCAGGCAGGGAATCTGGAGCGCACACACCCCGCTTTTTAGCGGTCGGTAAGCCGCACCGGTCACTCGGTGTTGGTCCCCTTGGGTGCCGGTATAGATACGTATATATATACCTTTCTGTTCGGCCGGGCTGTATACCCTTTTTTCTGTATACCCTCAGTGATCACGCTCCTAGGACACAACAGCATGTCGGTCACAAGGAGCAAGGGCACTAAAGCACAGGGTTTTTTTGCGACATGTACCTCTTGTAGGGCCATGTTACCTGCGGGTTCCACCTACCCTCACTGTGAGCAATGCTCGTCCCCTGTTACGCTTGCTCAACCGGAGCCTCGGTCACTAGTGGGCCCCTCGGCTCAGGCAGACCCCCCTGTTTCTACTGTCCAGGTGGCAGCGACAGAGTTTGCAGTTTTTGCTGACAAGCTCTCAGAGTCACTCTCACAATCCATGGCTCAGTCTATGGACAAATGGTCTGCCAAGTTGCTGGAAGCCCTGCAGTCCAGACCAGTCCTTACACAGGCCCCGGACCCGGTTAGATCGGCACCTCCAGGTCCCTCTGGGTACACCCCGGCCGGGATGGGCCCTAGGTCTCACGTGGAGGACTCCTCCACGGACCACAGTCCCAGACCAGCTAAGCGGGCTCGCTTGGAATCTTCCCCGACTTCCTCACGCTGCTCGGGTTCCCAGCTTGCGGACTCTCTGGAGGATGAGGCGGAGGTCGCAGCTCAGGGCTCGGACCCTGATGTTGCTCTCAATCTTGATACACCTGAAGGGGACGCCTTAGTAAATGATCTTATCTCGTCCATCAATCAGGTGTTGGATTTATCTCCGCCGCCTCCACCTATAGAGGAGTCGGCCTCTCAGCAGGAGAAACACCAGTTTCGGTTTCCCAAACGTACACGGAGTGCATTTTTCGATCACTCTAACTTCAGAGATGCTGTCCAGAAGCCCAGAGCGGTTCCGGACAAACGCTTTACTAAACGCCTTACTGACACACGTTACCCCTTCCCCGCTGGCGTAGTTAAGGGTTGGGCTCAATGTCCTAAGGTAGATCCCCCAGTCTCCAGATTGGCGGCTAGATCCGTGGTTTCGGTTACAGATGGCTCATCACTAAAAGATGCCACTGACAGGCAGATAGAGCTCCTGGTGAAATCCATCTATGAGGCCACGGGAGCGTCTTTTGCCCCGGCTTTTGCAGCCGTGTGGGCAATCCAAGCTATCTCAGCTTGTCTGGCTGAGATTAATGCGGTCACACGTACGTCTGCTCCGCAAGTTGCATCTTTAACCTCTCAGGCGTCGGCGTTTTCTTCCTACGCCATGAATGCCGTCCTAGACTCTGCTAGCCGTACAGCGGTGGCATCCGCTAATTTTGTGGCAGTCCGCAGAGCCATGTGGCTGCGCGAATGGAAGGCAGACTGCTTCCAAGAGGTTCTTAACCGGTTTGCCGTTTTCTGGCGAGAGATTGTTTGGCGAACGATTGGATGAGATTATTAAGTAATCCAAGGGAAAGGACTCCTCCTTGCCCCAGTCCAAACCTAAGAGACCTCAGCAACGAAAGATACAATCGAGGTTTCGGTCCTTTCGTCCCTCCGCCAAGCCACAGTCCTCCTCGTCCAATAGACAGGACAAAGGTCAGAGGAACTCCTATGCGTGGCGGTCTAAGTCACGCCCCCAAAAGACCGCCGGAGGCACTGCTTCCAAGGCGGCCTCCTCATGACTCACGGCATCCCCGAACCGCATCCTCGGTCGGTGGCAGGCTCTCCCGCTTTCGCGACGCCTGGTGGCCACATGTTCAAGACCGATGGGTGAGAGACATCCTGTCTCACGGTTACAGGATAGAGTTCAGCTCTCGTCCTCCGACTCGTTTCTTCAGAACCTCCCCGCCCCCCGCGCGAGCAGACGCACTTTTTCAAGCAGTGGACGCTCTGAAAAAAGAAGGCGTCGTGACCCCCGTTCCCACTCAGGAACAGGGTCGCGGTTTTTACTCCAACTTATTCGTGGTACCAAAGAAAGACGGATCATTCCGTCCCGTTCTGGACCTCAAATTGCTCAACAAACACGGGAGCACCAGACGATTCCGGATGGAATCTCTCCGCTCGGTCATCGCCTCGATGTCACAAGGAGACTTCCTCGCATCGATCGACATCAAGGATGCCTATCTCCATGTGCCGATCGCACCAGAACATCAACGCTTTTTGCGTTTCGCCATAGGGGACGAACACCTTCAGTTCGTGGCATTGCCCTTCGGCCTGGCGACAGCCCCACGGGTTTTCACCAAAGTCATGGCATCCGTTGTGGCGGTCCTGCATTCTCAGGGGCACTCGGTGATTCCCTACTTGGACGATCTCCTAGTCAGGGCACCTTCTCGGGCGGCATGTCAACACAGCCTTACCGTCGCTCTGGAGACCCTCCAGCAGTTCGGGTGGCTCATCAACTTCCCAAAATCCAAGTTGACACCGACCCAATCTCTGACCTATCTAGGGATGGAGTTTCATACACAGTCAGCGGTAGTCAAGCTACCACTAGACAAACAGCTGTCACTGCAGGCAGGGGTGCAATCTCTGATTCAGACTCAGTCTCACCCCTTGAGACGCCTCATGCACTTCCTGGGGAAGATGGTAGCAGCGATGGAGGCAGTGCCCTTCGCGCAATTCCATCTGCGGCCACTCCAGTGGGACATTCTCCGCAAATGGGACAGGAGGTCGAACTCTCTCGACAGGAACGTCTCTCTTTCCCTTGCAACAAAGACGTCCCTTCAGTGGTGGCTTCTTCCCACTTCTCTATCACAGGGAAAATCCTTCCTGCCCCCAACCTGGGCTGTGGTCACCACGGACGCGAGCCTGTCAGGGTGGGGAGCGGTGTTCCTCCATCACAGGGCTCAGGGAACCTGGACTCCGATAGTCTTCCCTTCAGATCAATGTCCTGGAGATAAGGGCAGTGTATCTGGCCCTACTGGCTTTCCAGCAGTTGCTGGAGGGCAGGCAGATCCGTATCCAGTCGGACAACGCCACTGCCGTCGCATACATCAACCACCAAGGCGGCACGCGGAGTCGTCAAGCCTTCCAAGAAGTCCGGCGAATTCTGCAGTGGGTGGAAGCCTCAGCATCCACCATCTCCGCAGTTCACATACCGGGCGTAGAAAACTGGGAAGCAGATTTTCTCAGTCGTCAGGGCATGGATGCGGGGGAATGGTCCCTGCACCCAGAGGTGTTTCGAGAGATCTGTCGCCGCTGGGGAACGCCGGACGTCGATCTCATGGCGTCACGGCACAACAACAAGGTCCCGGCCTTCATGGCACGATCTCAAGATCAGAGCTCTGGCGGCGGACGCATTAGTCCAGGATTGGTCGCAGTTTCGACTGCCTTATGTATTTCCTCCTCTGGCAATGCTGCCCAGAGTACTACGCAAGATCAGGTCCGACTGCCGTCGCGCCATTCTCGTCGCTCCAGACTGGCCGAGGCGGTCATGGTACCCGGATCTGTGGCATCTCACGGTGGGTCAGCCGTGGGCGCTGCCAGACCGCCCAGACTTGCTGTCGCAAGGGCCGTTTTTCCATCTGAATTCTGCGGCCCTCAACCTGACTGTGTGGCCATTGAGTCCTGGCTCCTAGCGTCTTCAGGGCTGTCTCAGGATGTCATTGCCACTATGAGACAGGCCAGGAAACCGACGTCCGCCAAGATCTATCACAGGACTTGGCGGATTTTCTTGTCCTGGTGTTCTGATAAAGGTTTTACTCCCTGGCCTTTTGCCTTACCCACTTTTCTTTCCTTCCTTCAATCCGGAATGGATAAGGGGTTGTCACTTAGTTCTCTCAAAGGGCAAGAATCGGCACTCTCAATATTCTTTCAAAAGCGCCTGGCCAAGCTTCCGCAGGTCCGCACGTTCCTGCAGGGAGTTTACCACATAGTCCCACCTTACAAGCGCCCGCTTGAACCCTGGGACCTCAACAGGGTGCTAACGGCTCTTCAGAAACCGCCTTTTGAACCGCTGCGTGATGTCTCCTTATCACGTCTTTCGCAGAAGGTGGCATTTCTAGTAGCAGTTACTTCACTCCGAAGAGTGTCGGAGCTTGCAGCGCTGTCATGCAAAGCCCCCTTCCTGGTTTTTCACCAGGATAAGGTGGTTCTCCGTCCTGTTCCGGAATTTCTCCCTAAGGTGGTATCGCCTTTTCATCTCAATCAGGATATCACCTTACGTTCATTTTGCCCTAATCCAATTCACCGCTTTGAAAAGGATTTGCACTCATTAGATTTAGTGAGAGCACTCCGTTTCTACGTGTCTCGCACAGCGCCCCTGCGTCGTTCAGATGTGCTTTTTGTCCTTGTGGCTGGTCAGCGTAAGGGTTCGCAAGCTTCCAGGTCAACCTTGGCTCGGTGGATCAAGGAACCGTTTCTTGAAGCTTACCGTTCTTCGGGGCTTCCGATTCCTTCCGGGCTGAAAGCCCATTCTACCAGAGCCGTAGGGGCGTCCTGGGCATTGCGGCACCGGGCGACGGCTCAGCAGGTGTGTCAGGCAGCTACGTGGTCTAGTCTGCACACTTTCACAAAGCACTATCAAGTGCATGCCTATGCTTCGGCAGATGCCAGTCTAGGTAGGCAAGTCCTTCAGGCGGCGGTGGCCCACCTGTAAGAGGGAGTCGTTGTCGGCTCTTGTTATCGAGGTATTCTTTTACCCACCCAGGGACTGCTTTTGGACGTCCCAATTGTCTGGGTCTCCCAATGGAGCGACAAAGAAGGGAATTTTGTTTACTTACCGTAAATTCCTTTTCTTCTAGCTCCTATTGGGAGACCCAGCACCCGCCCCTGTTCCCTTCGGGCTGTTGTTCTTTTGTGTACACATGTTGTTCATGTTGAATTGTTCTTTTGGTTCATGGTTTCAGTTCTCCGAACATCCTTCGGATTGAATTTACCTTTAACCAATTTATAAGTTTCCTCCTTCCTGCTTTTGCACCAAAACTGAGGAGCCCGTGATGCACGGGGGGTGTATAGGCAGAGGGGAGGGGTTACACTTTTGAGTGTAATACTTTGTGTGGCCTCCGGAGGCAGAAGCTATACACCCAATTGTCTGGGTCTCCCAATAGGAGCTAGAAGAAAAGGAATTTACGGTAAGTAAACAAAATTCCCTTCTTTTCCAAAAATTGGGCCCCACACACACCCACCCCTTCAGTGGCAGCAGTTGTGCCCTAGTTGCAAACAGGATGTTTTGATTTGCATCAAGCACATTCCAAATCCACAAGCATTTACTCTCCCCAGGATGACACAGGGGTTGTAAATTCCTTCTGGATCCATGATTTGTTCATTTTGATGAACGTCAGTCTGTCCACATTGTCACTGGACAGACGCGTGCGCTTATCTGTCAGCACACACCCAGCAGCACTGAAGACACGTTCAGAGACAACGCTGGCAGCTGGACACGACAAAATCTCCAAGGCGTAACTGGAGAGCTCAGGCCATTTTTCTAGATTTGAAGCCCAAAATAAGCAAGGCTCCATTTGCAAAGTCATGGCATCGATGTTCATTTGGAGATACTCCTGTATCATCCTCTCCAGCCGTTGACTATGTGTCAGACTTGTTGTCTCTGGTGGCCTTGCAAAGGACGGTCTAAAAAAATTATGAAAAGATTCCATAAAATTGCTGTTACCGGCACCAGATACGGTGCTACTGGTACGGGTAGACTGTTGAAGATGACGAGACCGTCCCATGTTTGTCAAGTTACAACTGGGAGATTCACTCCCTGCACCTGCACCAGGGTTGTTTGGTGGAAAAGCCGAGCTAAGATCGAGTAACAGCTTCTGCTGATATTCCTGCATACGTGCGTCCCTTTCTATGGCTGGAATTATGTCACAAAATTTGGACTTGTACCGGGGATCTAATAGTGTGGCAAGCCAGTAGTCATCATCACTTCTAAATTTGACAATACGAGGGTCATGTTGGAGGTAGTGCAGCAAGAAGGCGCTCATGTGTCTTGCGCAGCCATGCGGACCAAGTCCACGCTGTGTTTGTGGCATAGAGGTGCTAACCGTTCTTTCTTCCTCTGACATCTCCGCCCAACCTCTTTCAACTGAAATTTGACCAAGGTCTCCCTCATCCGCTGAGTCTTCCATGGACAGTTCGTCCTCCATTTCTTCATGTTCTCCTGCACCTTCCTCAACATTTCGCCTGCTACCATGCGCCCTTGTTGATCCCTGTCCCCCATGGTCCCATGCCTGGCGCCTTGGTGATGATGAACGTCTGGACCTTGGTGATGTTGTGTCTTGCACATATGAATCCTCCTGTAGTTCCTCCCCTTCCTGTTGTCCCACCCCCTGACTCCGAATAGTGTTTAGCGTGTGCTCCAGCATGTAAATGACTGGAATTGTCATGCTGATAATGGCATTGTCAGCGCTAAACATATTCGTCGTCATGTCGAAACTGCAGAAGGGTGCATAGGTCCTTGATCTGAGACCACTCCATCAGGGTGATCTGCCCCACCTCTGCATCTCGTTGGCCCAGGCTATACGTCATGATGTATTGCACCAGGGCACGGCGGTGCTGCCACAGTCGCTGTAACATGTGGAGAATCGAAATCCAGCGTGTCGCCACATCGCATTTCAGGCGATGAACCGGCAGGCCGAAAGACTTCTGGAGCGATGCAAGTCGCTCAGCTGTGGCGCTTGAACGGCGGAAGTGAGCAGACAGTTTTCGTGCCCTGGTCAGAAGGCCATCTAGGCCGGGATAGTGTGTTAAAAATTGCTGGACAACAAGGTTCAACACGTGAGCCATACAAGGCACGTGTGTCGCCTTGCCCAGGCAAAGGGCCGCACCCAGGTTTGCAGCATTGTCGCACACGGCCTTACCAGGCTGCAGGTTGAGTGGGGACAACCATTTACTAAACTCAGTCTCCAGAGCTGCCCACAACTCAGCCGCTGTGTGACTCCTATTTCCAAGACATGTCAAGCTAAAGACCGCCTGATGCCGTTGCGCTCTGCTGCCAGCATAGTAATGAGGGGTGCGTGCTTCCTTCTGCGCAGTGAGAACGCTGGTGGCCTGACCAGGCAGGCTTGGGGCGGAGGTGGAGGACCCAGATGAGGTGGAGGAGGCAGAAGCAGTGGTGGAACTTGGACAGACAGAGGATTGACACACAAGTCGTGGGGACGGCAAGACTTGTGCAGCAGACCCTTCACCATCTATCACCATAGTTACCCAGTGCCCAGTCAGCGACATGTAACGTCCCTGTCCATGCTTACTGGTCCAAGTATCGGTGGTGAAATGCACCCGTTCACACACAGTTTCTCAAGGAAGCGGTGATGTTGTGTGCGACATGCTGGTGTAGCGCGGGCACACCTTTCTTAGAGAAGTAGTGGCGACTAGGCATCTGGTACTGGGGCACAGCGACAGACATAAGGTCTCTAAAATCCTGTGTGTCCACCAGGCGGAAAGGTAGCATTTCGGTAGCCAACAGCTTACAGAGGGATAGAGTCAACCTCTTAGCTTTGTCATGGGTCGCAGGAAATGGCCTTTTATTTGTCCACATCTGAGGGACAGAGATCTGGCTGCTGTGTGTAGACGGTGTTGAGTAGGGTGTCCCTGGAAAAATGCAGGTTGTGAAGGAAAGTGCAGGCGTAGACATGATGTTGCCTTCATCCAACGTTGATGCTATCGATGTCTGAGAGAGCTGTACACACGCACTTGTTTCCCCTTCCAAACCAACTGACGACCTACCAAGCAAACTGCCTTCTGCGGTTACAGTGGTGGAAGTTGTGTGTGGAAAAACAGGTGTGACAGCTGTCCCCACAGTCCTAGAAGATGAAGAGCGCGCGGATGCACTGGAAGGGGCAGGCGGTGGATGGTCCGCTCCGCTAGGCCGCATTGCAGCACGGTGAGCTTCCCACTGGGACATATGATATTTATTCATGTGACGATTCATGGAAGAAGTTGTCAAACTACTGATGTTTTGACCTCTACTAAGAGAACCATGACAAATTTTACAGATCACATAATTTGGGCGATCCTTTTCTATGTCAAAAAAGGACCAGGCTAGGCAAGGCTTAGAGGGCATGCGACCTGCTGATCCACCCTGACTAGTGCTCAGAGGCAGAGTGGTGGCTGAGGATGCAGTTGTAGACGTGCTACCAGTACTCCGACTCTGTCCAGGAAGGCGCAAGGTAACTTCGTCGTCAGTTGCATCCTCCTCCACCATCTCTGTTGACCTCCTTGAGTGCCTGACTGTGGGTTGACAGTAGGTGGGATCTAGAACTTCCTCATCAATTGTGTTTGCACTCCCCTCACCCTCAGACCGAGCCTCTTCTTGCCCTGACCGAATATTTAAGTTGTCATCCCAATCTGGTATCTGCGTCTCATCGTCATCAGTATGTTCCTCATTGTCTATAACCACAGGTGTTACAGTTTGTGACAAAGGGTCAACATTATGCTCAGAAACTTGGTCCTCACGGCCTGAATCAGAGTCACAAAGGTTCTGGGCATCACTGCAGACCATTTCCTGGTCTGTACTCACTGTAGCTTGGGAGCAGACCTCTGATTCCCAGGCTATAGTGTGACTGAACAGCTCTGCAGACTCAGCCATCTCAGTTCCACCATACTGTGCAGGGCGGATGGAGACTTCAGAGCTGGGAGAAAGCAAGTTTGATTGGGATGACAACTCAGAGGACTGGTGTTTTTTGGATGCGGTAGTTGAGGTGGCGGAGAGGGCACTTGTTGGACCACTTGAGATCCATTCAAGCATTTTCCTTTTTTGGCCATCATCTACCTTTGTTCCTGTTGTTCGTGTCCGTAAAAAAGGGAGCACATCGGATTGTCCACGGTAAGTAGTAGACATCTTACTTTTGCTGGAAGATGGTCTATCTTCAGCAGATGTTAATGGATCTTTGCCACCTTCCCCACGGACAAACCCTTTTTTTCCTTTTCCAGCACGCCTCTTACCCTTTCCACCAGCATCTGTCATTTTGCCACTCATTTTGATTGCGACAAGATTGTGCACTGAAAATGTGGTAGTAAAAATTGAGAGGTGGTGTAGATTGCAGCGGTGGTCTATCTTTATTAACAGCAGAATAATAAAGAATAAATATCCCTGATAATGCAACTACGGCCCTTAAACTGGCAGCATAAATTGCTAGTATAATGGCTTAGTAATAATGAGTTTGAGTGTGCAATGCAGGCAGACGTGCTGCAAATATCTTTGCACTAGTGGGACTATACAGAAGTCCAACAGCCACTTTTATGATGCCACTAAGTTCACTCAGTGTTTGCTAGTATAATGGCTTAGTAACAATGAGTTGGAGTGTGCAGAGGGCAGGAGGGTACAGTGGCAGGGTTGTGGGTCTGGGTAGAGGAAAGGAAGCCTGCCTTTCTATCCCTCCTAATGGGGAAATGCAGCGAGGAAATCCCTGACCTTAGCTACACAGACGCTGTCATCTTGTGTAGCTGTTAAACTCTGTTTTCAGGACCTGTCACCTATGGCTCTGACCCTGCCGGTACGAGCCCTTAAAAGGACTGATAGAAAGTGCTATCCCTATATTCTGTATAGCGCTGTGTATAGAGCGTATACAGCAGTATCGGAGATAGGAGCTGCGCCAGTGATGACTGACACCAAGGACGCAGAAGGCAGATAATGGCGTGCTGGAGGAAAATGTCCGGTTTTATAATGCAGGGACATGTGACATGGACATCCTATCACACATGCCGTTGCTTCTCTGGCTAAAAGTCCACTTAGCTGTGTGTGTGTCTGGGATTGGCTGACATGCTGGCCCTCCCCACTACACGCGCGCGCTTAGGGAAGGAAGACAAGGAAAAAAAAAATGGCGATCGCCATTATCCAAACAGCAGTGATCTGAATGCGCTGTTCCCGCACACTATACACTGAAATGTCATAATAGTGTGAGTCACAGAGTGACTTACACTATTACAGCGGAAAGCCAGCTAGGAATTAGCTTGTCTTTTTGCTGCTAGAACCGTTCTCGAACGTATCTAGAACTATCGAGCTTTAGCAAAAAAGCTCGAGTTCTAGTTCGATCTAGAGCAGCCCCAAAATCACTCGAGCCGTGAACTGGAGAACCGCGAACCGCGCTCAACTCTAGTTATCACATTAAAAAAACATGACTGATCACTGCGAGCTCCCTGTGATGTTGTTTTTAAATATTCATCTGGTACTACTTTATGTAGATCCGGCTCAGTAACAAGATGGTTAGCCTTTATAGCCATCTTTGGCTAGTTTCACACATCCGGCTTTTTGCCGGTTCGCACGCCAGTACAGTGTATACAGTACACTGGCAGCGCGACGAGCTCTAGTAACGTGCTGTCACGTGACGTGGAAGTAACAGCGCTGCCATTGTACTGTAAACCGGCCTACGCTTTCATTTGTTACTATGTTGCCTATGAATAAGGAGCTTTTTTTTTTTTGTCTCTCCGAAACACTTCAGGCGAAACTGCACATGTACCCATGTTTTAAATTGCTGGAATAAATAGATAATTTTTACTTCGGTGCTGGATCTTTTTCTCCCCTCCCCCCTTTCCTTGTATTATATTTGCACCTGTGGATGCCAAACCATTGGATCCGGGCACTTATTAGGAGAAAACCTCCTACTACCATTTTAAGGGCTGCTTCTCACTTGCGAGTTTCTCGCAGTAGAGCAATGCTAGAACATCTCGCATTGGAATCGGACACATGTTAGTGAATGATTCAGCTCGCATCTGCGATTTTTTTTTTTTTTTTTCCCTCAGTCCAAATCGGACTGAGAAAAAAATCACAGAATACTGCTTTTTTGCGAGTTTCTACTGCGAGTCTCTCCAATGCAAGTCTATGGGAGCGTGTAAAAAATCGGATGTCACGGGACGGCACTCACACCATCCTAGTGACATGCGATTTTCTAAATACATTTCTCGCATGTTTCCTAAAACACTGGAAACGAGTGATGTCTCACAATGTCTGTCAATCACTATTCTCTGTCAGTCGGTCTCTCCCTCTCGGTCTCTATTCTCTCTCTGTCGGTCCGTCACTATCTCTGTCCCTCTCTCACAGTCTGTCGGTCATTTTCCCCTCCTCTCTCATACTCACCGTTCCCCGATCACCGGCGCGGCGCTGCACGGCGTTCTCACTGCTGTGGCGGCTTTTACTATTGTGAAAAAGCCGGCCGCTCATTAAACAATCTCGTATTCCCTGCTTTCCCCGCCCACAGGCGCCTATGATTGGTTGCAGTGAGACACACCCCCACGCTGAGTGACAGGTGGACACACTGTATACAGTATCACAGACTTTCTTTAAAATATGAAGCTAAATATTGCTCATTGAGGATCTTCTTATTAATGGTATTCACTGTATGTCCTCTTGTGAATATGGCCGATGTGGTGTAAATCCGGTTTTCTGTTCCACCCTGCCTTCTGTAATGTATCTGGAACCACTGGATAACCAGTTTATATATAAAATTATTCATCTTGATACATTGGTTATTGGAGTCCATATGAGGGAAGGCTGGATTTAATAGGGTGGATTTTTCCATATATTATTGAGGTCAGAACTCTATTTCTACCTATGAATTGATATGCTGAAATCTGCGCATTATTAGCTGAGGATCGCTCGGTCATTCTATACATCTTTTAGTGCGTGGTTTATTGCATATTTGTATGTTTTTTAATGATTTTTTTGATATAATAAAATTTTGTGAAAATATATATATATATATATATATATATATATATATATATATATATATATATATATATATATATATATATATATATATATATATATACCCGGGTGATGTGATCTGTGGGTATAATAATATCGGAGAACCTCGTGTGCAGCAGCCGGGTGTATAAATCCTCCGGCCGCTGAGAGGCTCTTTATTTTTAGGCTGAGCTGGCGGAGTCTGTGTTGTCTATGGCAGTTTCTATATCTGGTTTCTTCTCCAACTCCGTGATTCTAAGGACATCTCCAGACCTGACCATTGCGGGATCCTTCACATGGGGAAGACCTTTTATTATTTTTATTGTCTCCAATCAATCCTGGACGGTGCCAAAAGAAATGGGGCAAGAAGCATGACAATCACTAGAAATTCAATGTATCTATTGGGGATATTGTTTGGTTTTTTTTTTTAACAATGTGTCATATTGCAGAATCAGCAGAAAATGGCAGCCAAATTCTAGATAAAATAGTGTCTACCTGCTGCCACCACTAGAGGGAGCTCCTGAGCTGACGGCATACAGATTTGCTCAGTATTCAGCACGCTCCAGTGCTCCCTCTAGTGGTGACCACAGAAAGAACTTTATCCTTTCTGTCTTAAGGGGATTTGGATGTTTGTATGAGATAAACTGACCTCTGACCCCAATAAACATAAATTATGTACAGAATATAGAAGAATAGCAGACATTTACTATAAGACAAAGTAATAAGGATGAATAAAACGTGCAAGAGAAGAGAAAAGGAGAAGCATATAGAAAGTGTATATGTCCATGCACAGCCATGATAGAGGGATCAGAAAGGAGACGTCAGGGAAATAGATCATTAAAAAAACCCCACAAATTATTTATTCTTTTCCCATTTATTGCAAAATTGATCACGCGCTCTTCAGTCAAACCGTTTGTAACTTACAAAATAAAGATTTTGTGAATCCACATGGTGAAAGTAATTCAAAATCCCCTCTACTTTTTTTGTTAAATTATTTTTTTTTTCCTTTACCGCCCTCCCTCCCTCCCACCATCCTATCCCACAAACGCACGAAAAAAAAAATATTTGCACCCGCGGTGCGAGGAGTGATTGCATAGTTGTCGGTTGTCCTCGTGCATGACACATGCAGTTCAGACAAGATAGACCGATTGTAAATCCCCTGAAATACGGGGTAGGAGAGGCGGATTCCTGCATCTGATAGACCATCGAAATCAAATTACGGGGGCTCTGACGGTGGTGGGTGGTGGGATCACTTGAAGGTCGATGGCCTCTTGGTTGATTTGGTATTTTATGACTCTCAAAGACTGTCAACTTAGCACCATCTTGGAGCCCTCAACTCCCCATATACAGCAATTCCTGAGGTCTATTTATCCCCTTACTGCAATGTGAAGTCTTGGTCTACCGCATGAGGTCTACATGCATATTACTGTTGATTTTGGAGAGACTGGCAAAGATCCTACACCTAGGCCTCCCATGGAATAACCAACTCTTTGGTGGAATGTTCAAGACCAACAAGTTACATCAAGATGTTCCTTTCAATTATTATAAGAATTTTTTAGAACCACTCGACCCCCAACCGAACCCCCGGTCCCTTCTCACTACTATAATTCATCACGCATCTTTTCACCCTTCGGCCTGATCAATCTACCAATGAACAAGATAGAGTCTGTCTTCTTGTCCTTGATCAAGAAGACGAAGGGGTGATCTGTGTAGAAGAGTTTCGGGCTCCTCAGCTCCTCTCTGGCGTAGATGTCGGCATTAAATGGGTTCCCTTCGGTGTCCCATTCAAGGGCGGCAGCATGGAAGAGGTTGGCCAGGTAGAGGTCTTTCTTTCCGGAGATCTTGGAAAGGTCTGCTTTGGATTTGTCGATGGCTTCGGTGAGACCAAGTTCTCCTAAGTGTTTCTAGAAGATAAAAGTGTTTGTGAGCACAAGACGCTACTAGAGTTGTTCAGCCCAAATAACTCGATAACTCGTCTACCCAACTCTAAAGATATCATCTATAACCAAGACTTCTTTACAATTGGAACTAACAATTCTCTGGGTTTCTCTAGATCTACAGCATCATCCACCCTTAAATGGATCTGGTTTAATCTTGGTCTAGACGTCATGGTTAGACTTGATGAATGCTGCTATTTGGGCTTTTATTTAAACAAGAATTGATCACATTGGAGATGGCTTTGTACCTTCACGTGGACTAAGGTGACACCTAACCCCAAGGCTACACGCCATCTTGGACCTGGCTCACACAACACCCAATCAGATACATCAAAGATGGCATCTTGGCCATACATTATACAATGATGGACCTTCCTACCTGAAGATCATGGCTGACTTCCATGCTGATTTTGGGCAGAGACACGGCAACTGCTCTCTTCTGCATCTTTCCAATCCAGGTCTTCACCTGCTCTCTGGTCAGAAGTTTCTCCACTCTCTCCAAAGGCTCCACATGGTAGGGCATAATGATGATCATGCTGGACAACTTGTGAGCAAGAGGCATCTCCAAGATTTGGAGGGTGTTGACCTCATCATCGTAATAGTTGTACATTCCTGAAAAAAAAACAATTTTAGTGAAATACATAGGAAAGAGAAGTTGAGTGCAAACGATCACTCTGCTGAGGTGAAGTGACTTACCTGTGCGGTGCATCATGGGGACAGAAACGGTGAAGGAACGGGACACCATGAAGCCTCGGTTATCAACCATCTTGTGGTGGAATTTTTCATCCCAGTGGGCTGTGAAGTGAAACAAAACTTACATTAGTTGGGTTGAAACATTGCATCATGGTCCGTTATGTCAATGATGGTCACTTACGTTTGAAGAACATGGCGTTGACAATAAGGGCACCATCAGTCTTCTCCACCTCGCTGGTCACCTCGGGAAGTTTGCCATCGGTGGTCTGTGCCGCCCACTCGTTGATTGACTTTAGAGCGCTTCTCTTGTCTCGGAAGTTGATCTTGGAGTGTTCATAGTTGTAATGTTTCTTGCTGTTCTTCACAAAGTCATCCGAGAAGCTGATGGAGCTTGGGCCGTAGAGCCGGTTTCCAATCTTCCAGGTGACATTGCGAGCGGTGGAGTTGCTGACTTCATTAAGGAGCTCGGCGAGCCCGGAGTGGATGTGGTCATCGCTCAGTTTGTCGACACTCAGGACAGCCTTGGCCTGGGCAGCGGTGCTGGCTTTACCGGCCAGGTTGACCAGACCGAGAGAAGAAGCCACCACTACAGGTGAAAGTAGGATATTTTCCACTTTCTCATCTTTGGCCATGGTTTGGTAGAGATTGAAGGCAAGACCCGCACTCTTATCAGCCAGGGTGTTGGCCTGCTCACTGATCTTCTTCTCTACTGGAGCCTCCTTGGCCACTTTCTCCACCACTTTCTTATCAACGACTGCTTTCTTATCAATGGCTGCTTTCTTATCAACTGCTGCTTTCTTATTAACTGCTGCATCCACAGCAAAGAGGAGGCCAAGAGCCAAGAACTTTATCATCCACATGGTGGCGGCAAATGTAGGAAGCGACAATTTGGTCCTACAAGAGAACAGAGGAACACCCAGTGAGCGCAGGTCCTAAAAACTACCAGCATTCAACATTGGTCAAATACACAGTTTTTGAATTTTTTATGTTTTTGTTGTTTTGTTCATTATTTTTTTGTTCAGTGTTTAAGTAATAGCAATTAAAATGATTCACCTATTGTGAGGCTTCTCATATGGGTCTATGCTTGTGAACTATTACAGAAGTGTAGCCAGCGGCTACAATGCTGATAATAATACATCACTGGTGCCCAACCCCGATGTGTCGCTCCTCCCTGCAGACAAGCCTGTGCCTATGACTGCCGGAGGGGACAAATTATTGTTGTGGTTTATGAAGTTGGAGCCAAAAATAAGATAGAAGGAGCAGTCATGCAGAACCGTGCTCAGGCGGGGGTAAATGATCTGTTAAACAGATGCAAAAAAATGAAAAAATTACAAAACCTCTACCCCATTGAAAACTCTACAAGATGGATTCCTGAAAAATGAAAAAAAAAATAAAAAACTAAAATCTAAATTTAAATAATTAAAAAAAATAAAACGTTAAAATGTAAAAAAAAAATCAAAATTAAAATAATTAAAAAAAAATTAAAATGTTTTTAAAGCGATAGTAAATAATAAAAAAATAGAAAATATATGAAAAAAGTCCATACCAATAAACACTCTATAAAATACATGTATATAAAAATATATATAAAAGAAAGTAAAAATACAATTAAAAGAAAATAATTGCAAAAATACAAATTAAAAAAAATCTAAACCCTTGGAAAGTGAAAGAATGGAGGAAACAATAAATAAAACAATAAATATATAAATTTAAAAAAAAATTAAATAGAAAAATATAAAAAAAATCCATACCATTAAAAACTCTGTAAAATGGATCTATTTAAAAGAAAGGGATGTAAGTTAAATATATACCATACTTAAAAATTTATGAAAAATGAAAATTATTCCAAAAATACAAATTAAAACAAATTCTACACCCTTGAAAACCAAAAGAATGGATGCATGAAAAAAGAAAGCAATAAAAAAAATATAAATTAAAATAATTAAAGAAATTAAATAGAAAAAATGAAAAAAATTCTGATAATACAAATGAAAAAAACCTACAACCTTGAAAACTGAAAAAATAGATGTATAAAAAAGAAACAATAAAAATATACATTAGACTAATTAAAGAAATTAGAATATATGAAAAAGGAAAATTGTAAAAAAAACAATACAAATGGATGCATAAAAAGTAATAAAAAAATCTAAGTAAAATTAAAGAAACTGAATTGAAAAATGTAAAAAAGAAAATAATTCTAAAAATAAACATTCTACACCCTTAAACTGAAATAGATGCATAAAAAAGGAAATGATAAATAAAAAAAAATTGAAATTAAGATAAAGAAATTAAATAGAAAAATGTGAAGAAAAGGAAAATAATTCTAAAAATGCAAATTAAAAAAATCTCCCACCTTGAAATTAAATAGAAAAATATGAAACAAAAATCCATACCACTAAAAACTGTGTTATATATATATATATATATATATATATCATACATACATACATGGATTTTTTTTTCATATTCTATTTAATTTGTTATATATAATTGTATATAAAAATATGTACTTTAAAATAAAAACAGTAAAAAAATAATAATTCTAAAAATACAAATAAAAAATATTATACACACTTGAAAACGGAAAGAATGAATGCATACAAAAAGGAAACAATCAATGAAAAAATGAATTCACATAATTAAAGAAAAAATATAAATATATAAAGGAAAGAATTATAAAAATTAAATTATGGACAACTGAAAACTTCAAAGTGGATGCTTAAAAAAAGGAGAAATATATATAAAAAAACACATTTAAATAATTCAGGAGAATAACATATGGTATTACAATAAAATAATGTGTAAGTAAAAATAGCAGGAAAAAATGTGATAAAAAATGATGAATTACTAAAAAAAAAAAAAAAATATTCTAGGAATGAATGATAAAGCTGTGATTGTTGTAGAAAAAAAAGAAAACTGGGATTATTGGATGAAATCCAACAGCTCCACCCAGACGCAGAACAAAACCTGTCCTGGGGGTGATTTTCTGGCAGTGACTCAGTGGACCCCAGTTTCTGCAGAGATGGCGCAGGCGCACAGGGTCCCAGTCTCTATGGGAATCATACACTGAATATAAGATCAGACGGTTCAGATACCTTTACACAGTAAGTTCATAGTGAGTTCAAGGTTTGCAATTTTCATTCTGAAAGAGACAGACACATGAAGCCAAAATCCAGAGGAAACACATGAAATCTAATGCAACCTACTGAGACTTGTCCTGAAGTGTGCAGATAGGGGGCGCTGATAGGGGCGAGGCGGGGATGGGGGGTGCTGATGTGGCAGGAAATCTAATCCCTGGCCCCACTCCTTCCATGATTGCCATTTTATTTGCAGCCTCTGATCTTTTCTTATTGTATCTTTTCAGTTAGCCATTAAAAGGTATCAACCACTGAGGACTCTCTGTTCTTAATTGCTGGTATTGAAAGGAAACTTCAAGTCCCAGAGAGACAGGAGACTATGGGAGTACAAACTTATGATGACCTTTGACACATTCAGAGAAGGAATGAATGTGTCTCATGGATTCATGTCTTTTTACATCAGTTAAAAGATGTGCTCCTCTGACCATCCGAGCGTGTCACAGCCCTGGACCAGACCCTTATCAAAGGACAATAAAACTTTCACACTGAACTGCAGCAGTATTTATGGCTAGAACAGCTTGTCCCCCTGCCATAGAGATAGTTCTGTTTCATATAACTTGTTCTTTTTTTTTTTTTTTTTTTTACTGCACTATTCTAAGTCCTGTTGTGTATAAATACGTGACTCTTCAGATTTTGTGTTATACCATGCCTGATGAAGAGACCTGAGTAGTCTCGA
>NC_134354.1:784230576-784275576 GCF_048569485.1 Anomaloglossus baeobatrachus | reverse complement strand
AGTCACCACAAGGTGCAAATACAGAGGAGTCACCACAAGGTGCAAATACAGAGGAGTCACCACAAGGAGCAAATACAGAGGAGTCACCACAAGGAGCAAATACAGAGGAGTCACCACAAGGAGCAAATACAGAGGGGTCACCACAAGGAGCAAATGCAGAGGAGTCACCACAAGGAGCAAATACAGAGGAGTCACCACAAGGAGCAAATACAGAGGGGTCACCACAAGGTGCAAATACAGAGGAGTCACCACAAGGAGCAAATACAGAGGGGTCACCACAAGGTGCAAATACAGAGGAGTCACCACAAGGAGCAAATACAGAGGGGTCACCACAAGGTGCAAATACAGAGGAGTCACCACAAGGAGCAAATACAGAGGGGTCACCACAAGGTGCAAATACAGAGGAGTCACCACAAGGAGCAAATACAGAGGAGTCACCACAAGAGGCAAATACAGAGGAGTCACCACAAGGAGCAAATACAGAGGAGTCACCACAAGGAGCAAATACAGAGGAGTCACCACAAGGAGCAAATACAGAGGGGTCACCACAAGGTGCAAATACAGAGGAGTCACCACAAGGAGCAAATTCAGAGGAGTCACCACAAGAGGCAAATACAGAGGAGTCACCACAAGGAGCAAATACAGAGGAGTCACCACAAGGAGCAAATACAGAGGAGTCACCACAAGGAGCAAATACAGAGGAGTCACCACAAGGTGCAAATACAGAGGAGTCACCACAAGGTGCAAATACAGAGGAGTCACCACAAGGAGCAAATACAGAGGAGTCACCACAAGGTGCAAATACACAGGAGTCACCACAAGGAGCAAATACACAGGAGTCACCACAAGGAGCAAATACAGAGGAGTCACCACAAGGAGCAAATACAGAGGAGTCACCACAAGGAGCAAACACAGAGGAGTCACCACAAGGAGCAAATACAGAGGGGTCACCACAAGGAGCAAATACAGAGGGGTCACCACAAGGAGCAAATACAGAGGAGTCACCACAAGGTGCAAATACAGAGGAGTCACCACAAGGTGCAAATACAGAGGAGTCACCACAAGGAGCAAATACAGAGGAGTCACCACAAGGAGCAAATACAGAGGAGTCACCACAAGGAGCAAATACAGAGGAGTCACCACAAGGAGCAAATACAGAGGAGTCACCACAAGGAGCAAATACAGAGGAGTCACCACAAGGAGCAAATACAGAGGAGTCACCACAAGGAGCAAATACAGAGGAGTCACCACAAGGAGCAAATACAGAGGAGTCACCACAAGGAGCAAATACAGAGGGATCACCACAAGGTGCAAATACAGAGGGGTCACCACAAGGAGCAAATACAGAGGGGTCACCACAAGGTGCAAATACAGAGGAGTCACCACAAGGATCAAATACAGAGTAGTCACCACAAGGTGCAAATACAGAGGAGTCACCACAAGGAGCAAATACAGAGGAGTCACCACAAGGAGCAAATACAGAGGGGTCACCACAAGGAGCAAATACAGAGGAGTCACCACAAGGAGCAAATACAGAGGAGTCACCACAAGATGCAAATACAGAGGGGTCACCACAAGGAGCAAATACAGAGGAGACACCACAAGGAGCAAATACAGAGGGGTCACCACAAGGAGCAAATACAGAGGAGTCACCACAAGGAGCAAATACAGAGGAGTCACCACAAGGAGCAAATACAGAGGAGTCACCACAAGGAGCAAATACAGAGGGGTCACCACAAGGAGCAAATACAGTGAAGTCACCACAAGGTGCAAATACAGAGGAGTCACCACAAGGTGCAAATACAGAGGAGTCACCACAAGGAGCAAATACAGAGGAGTCACCACAAGGTACAAATACAGAGGGGTCACCACAAGGAGCAAATACAGAGGATTCACCACAAGGAGCAAATACAGAGGAGTCACCACAAGGAGCAAATACAGAGGAGTCACCACAAGGTGCAAATACAGAGGGGTCACCACAAGGTGCAAATACAGAGGAGTCACCACAAGGAGCAAATACAGAGGAGTCACCACAAGGAGCAAATACAGAGGAGTCACCACAAGGAGCAAATACAGAGGAGTCACCACAAGGAGCAAATACAGAGGAGTCACCACAAGGAGCAAATACAGAGGAGTCACCACAAGGGGCAAATACAGAGGGGTCACCACAAGGGGCAAATACAGAGGAGACACCACAAGGGGCAAATACAGAGGAGTCACCACAAGAGGCAAATACAGAGGAGTCACCACAAGGAGCAAATACAGAGGAGTCACCACAAGGAGCAAATACAGAGGAGTCACCACAAGGGGCAAATACAGAGGAGTCACCACAAGGAGCAAATACAGAGGAGTCACCACAAGGAGCAAATACAGAGGAGTCACCACAAGGAGCAAATACAGAGGAGTCACCACAAGGAGCAAATACAGAGGGGTCACCACAAGGAGCAAATACAGAGGAGTCACCACGAGGAGCAAATACACAGGAGTCACCACAAGGAGCAAATACAGAGGAGTCACCACAAGGAGCAAATACAGAGGAGTCACACCAAGGGGCAAATACAGAGGAGTCACCACAAGGTGCAAATACAGAGGAGTCACCACAAGATGCAAATACAGAGGAGTCACCACAAGGAGCAAATACAGAGGAGTCACCACAAGGACCAAATACAGAGGAGTCACCACAAGGAGCAAATACAGAGGAGTCACCACAAGTAGCAAATACAGAGGAGTCACCACAAGGAGCAAATACAGAGGAGTCACCACAAGGAGCAAATACAGAGGGGTCACCACAAGGACCAAATACAGAGGAGTCACCACAAGGAGCAAATACAGAGGGGTCACCACAAGGAGCAAATACAGAGGAGTCACCACAAGGAGCAAATACAGAAGGGTCACCACAAGTAGCAAATACAGAGGAGTCACCACAAGGAGCAAATACAGAGGGGTCACCACAAGGTGCAAATACAGAGGGGTCACCACAAGGTGCAAATACAGAGGGGTCACCACAAGGTGCAAATACAGAGGGGTCACCACAAGGTGCAAATACAGAGGGGTCACCACAAGGTGCAAATACAGAGGAGTCACCACAAGGAGCAAATACAGAGGGGTCACCACAAGGAGCAAATACAGAGGAGTCACCACAAGGAGCAAATACAGAAGGGTCACCACAAGGTGCAAATACAGAGGGGTCACCACAAGGTGCAAATACAGAGGAGTCACCACAAGGTGCAAATACAGAGGGGTCACCACAAGAAGCAAATACAGAGGAGTCACCACAAGATGCAAATACAGAGGGGTCACCACAAGGAGCAAATACAGAGGAGTCACCACAAGGAGCAAATACAGAGGAGTCACCACAAGATGCAAATACAGAGGGGTCACCACAAGGAGCAAATACAGAGGAGTCACCACAAGGGGCAAATACAGAGGGGTCACCACAAGGAGCAAATACAGAGGAGTCACCACAAGGAGCAAATACAGAGGAGTCACCACAAGAGGCAAATACAGAGGAGTCACCACAAGGAGCAAATACAGAGGGGTCACCACAAGGTGCAAATACAGAGGAGTCACCACAAGAGGCAAATACAGAGGAGTCACCACAAGGAGCAAATACAGAGGAGTCACCACAAGGAGCAAATACAGAGGGGTCACCACAAGGTGCAAATACAGAGGAGTCACCACAAGGAGCAAATACAGAGGAGTCACCACAAGAGGCAAATACAGAGGAGTCACCACAAGGAGCAAATACAGAGGAGTCACCACAAGGAGCAAATACAGAGGAGTCACCACAAGGAGCAAATACAGAGGAGTCACCACAAGGTGCAAATACAGAGGAGTCACCACAAGGTGCAAATACAGAGGAGTCACCACAAGGAGCAAATACAGAGGAGTCACCACAAGGTGCAAATACAGAGGAGTCACCACAAGGAGCAAATACACAGGAGTCACCACAAGGAGCAAATACAGAGGAGTCACCACAAGGAGCAAATACAGAGGAGTCACCACAAGGAGCAAATACAGAGGGGTCACCACAAGGAGCAAATACAGAGGAGTCACCACAAGGAGCAAATACAGAGGAGTCACCACAAGGTGCAAATACAGAGGAGTCACCACAAGGTGCAAATACAGAGGAGTCACCACAAGGTGCAAATACAGAGGAGTCACCACAAGGTGCAAATACAGAGGAGTCACCACAAGGAGCAAATACAGAGGAGTCACCACAAGGAGCAAATACAGAGGAGTCACCACAAGGAGCAAATACAGAGGGGTCACCACAAGGAGCAAATTCAGAGGAGTTACCACAAGGAGCAAATTCAGAGGAGTCACCACAAGGTGCAAATACAGAGGGGTCACCACAAGGATCAAATACAGAGGAGTCACCACAAGGAGCAAATACAGAGGGGTCACCACAAGGAGCAAATACAGAGGAGTCACCACAAGGAGCAAATTCAGAGGAGTCACCACAAGGTGCAAATACAGAGGGGTCACCACAAGGATCAAATACAGAGGAGTCACCACAAGGAGCAAATACAGAGGAGTCACCACAAGGAGCAAATACAGAGGAGTCACCACAAGGAGCAAATACAGAGGAGTCACCACAAGGAGCAAATACAGAGGAGTCACCACAAGGAGCAAATACAGAGGAGTCACCACAAGGAGCAAATACAGAGGAGTCACCACAAGGAGCAAATACAGAGGAGTCACCACAAGGAGCAAATACAGAGTAGTCACCACAAGGTGCAAATACAGAGGAGTCACCACAAGGAGCAAATACAGAGGGGTCACCACAAGGAGCAAATACAGAGGAGACACCACAAGGAGGAAATACAGAGGATTCACCACAAGGAGCAAATACAGAGGAGTCACCACAAGGAGCAAATACAGAGGAGTCACCACAAGGTGCAAATACAGAGGGGTCACCACAAGGTGCAAATACAGAGGAGTCACCACAAGGAGCAAATACAGAGGAGTCACCACAAGGAGCAAATACAGAGGAGTCACCACAAGGAGCAAATACAGAGGAGTCACCACAAGGAGCAAATACAGAGGAGTCACCACAAGGAGCAAATACAGAGGAGTCACCACAAGGGGCAAATACAGAGGGGTCACCACAAGGGGCAAATACAGAGGAGACACCACAAGGGGCAAATACAGAGGAGACACCACAAGGGGCAAATACAGAGGAGTCACCACAAGAGGCAAATACAGAGGAGTCACCACAAGGAGCAAATACAGAGGAGTCACCACAAGGAGCAAATACAGAGGAGTCACCACAAGGGGCAAATACAGAGGAGTCACCACAAGGAGCAAATACAGAGGAGTCACCACAAGGAGCAAATACAGAGGAGTCACCACAAGGAGCAAATACAGAGGAGTCACCACAAGGAGCAAATACAGAGGGGTCACCACAAGGAGCAAATACAGAGGAGTCACCACAAGGAGCAAATACAGAGGAGTCACCACAAGGAGCAAATACAGAGGAGTCACACCAAGGGGCAAATACAGGGGAGTCACCACAAGGAGCAAATACAGAGGAGTCACCACAAGGACCAACTACAGAGGAGTCACCACAAGGAGCAAATACAGAGGAGTCACCACAAGTAGCAAATACAGAGGAGTCACCACAAGGAGCAAATACAGAGGGGTCACCACAAGGACCAAATACAGAGGAGTCACCACAAGGAGCAAATACAGAGGAGTCACCACAAGGAGCAAATACAGAGGAGACACCACAAGGAGCAAATACAGAGGAGTCACCACAAGGAGCAAATACAGAAGGGTCACCACAAGGAGCAAATACAGAGGAGTCACCACAAGGAGCAAATACAGAGGGGTCACCACAAGGTGCAAATACAGAGGGGTCACCACAAGGTGCAAATACAGAGGGGTCACCACAAGGTGCAAATACAGAGGGGTCACCACAAGGGGCAAATACAGAGGGGTCACCACAAGGAGCAAATACAGAGGGGTCACCACAAGGGGCAAATACAGAGGAGTCACCACAAGGTGCAAATACAGAGGGGTCACCACAAGGAGCAAATACAGAGGAGTCACCACAAGGAGCAAATACAGAGGAGTCACCACAAGGAGCAAATACAGAGGAGTCACCACAAGGAGCAAATACAGAGGAGTCACCACAAGGAGCAAATACAGAAGGGTCACCACAAGGTGCAAATACAGAGGGGTCACCACAAGGTGCAAATACAGAGGGGTCACCACAAGGAGCAAATACAGAAGGGTCACCACAAGGTGCAAATACAGAGGGGTCACCACAAGGAGCAAATACAGAGGAGTCACCACAAGGAGCAAATACAGAGGAGTCACCACAAGGGGCAAATACAGAGGAGTCACCACAAGGAGCAAATACAGAGGAGTCACCACAAGGAGCAAATACAGAGGAGTCACCACAAGGGGCAAATACAGAGGAGTCACCACAAGGAGCAAATACAGAGGAGTCACCACAAGGGCCAAATACAGAGGGGTCACCACAAGGAGCAAATACAGAGGAGTCACCACAAGGAGCAAATACAGAGGAGTCATCACAAGGAGCAAATACAGAGGGGTCACCACAAGGAGCAAATACAGAGGAGTCACCACAAGGGCCAAATACAGAGGGGTCACCACAAGGAGCAAATACAGAGGAGTCACCACAAGGGGCAAATACAGAGGAGTCACCACAAGGAGCAAATACAGAGGAGTCACCACAAGGAGCAAATACAGAGGAGTCACCACAAGGAGCAAATACAGAGGAGTCACCACAAGGAGCAAATACAGAGGAGTCACCACAAGGTGCAAATACAGAGGAGTCACCACAAGGAGAAATACAGAGGAGTCACCACAAGGAGCAAATACAGAGGAGTCACCACAAGGTGCAAATACAGAGGAGTCACCACAAGGAGCAAATACAGAGGAGTCACCACAAGGGGCAAATACAGAGGGGTCACCACAAGGAGCAAATACAGAGGAGTCACCACAAGGAGCAAATACAGAGGAGTCACCACAAGGGGCAAATACAGAGGGGTCACCACAAGGAGCAAATACAGAGGAGTCACCACAAGGAGCAAATACAGAGGAGTCACCACAAGGTGCAAATACAGAGGAGTCACCACAAGGAGCAAATACAGAGGAGTCACCACAAGGAGCAAATACAGAGGAGTCACCACAAGGAGCAAATACAGAGGAGTCACCACAAGGAGCAAATACAGAGGGGTCACCACAAGGTGCAAATACAGAGGAGTCACCACAATGAGCAAATACAGAGGAGTCACCACAAGGGGCAAATACAGAGGAGTCACCACAAGGAGCAAATACAGAGGAGTCACCACAAGGTGCAAATACAGAGGAGTCACCACAAGGAGCAAATACAGAGGATTCACCACAAGGAGCAAATACAGAGGAGTCACCACAAGGAGCAAATACAGAGGAGTCACCACAAGGAGCAAATACAGAGGATTCACCACAAGGAGCAAATACAGAGGAGTCACCACAAGGAGCAAATACAGAGGAGTCACCACAAGGAGCAAATACAGAGGAGTCACCACAAGGAGCAAATACAGAGGAGTCACCACAAGGAGCAAATACAGAGGAGTCACCACAAGGAGCAAATACAGAGGAGTCACCACAAGGAGCAAATACAGAGGAGTCACCACAAGGAGCAAATACAGAGGAGTCACCACAAGGAGCAAATACAGAGGAGTCACCACAAGGAGCAAATACAGAGGAGTCACCACAAGGTGCAAATACAGAGGGGTCACCACAAGGAGCAAATACAGAGGGGTCACCACAAGGTGCAAATACAGAGGGGTCACCACAAGGTGCAAATACAGAGGAGTCACCACAAGGAGCAAATACAGAGGGGTCACCACAAGGAGCAAATACAGAGGAGTCACCACAAGGTGCAAATACAGAGGAGTCACCACAAGGGGCAAATACAGAGGAGTCACCACAAGGAGCAAATACAGAGGGGTCACCACAAGGAACAAATACAGAGGAGTCACCACAAGGAGCAAATACAGAGGGGTCACCACAAGGAGCAAATACAGAGGAGTCACCACAAGGAGCAAATACAGAGGAGTCACCACAAGGAGCAAATACAGAGGGGTCACCACAAGGAGCAAATACAGAGGAATCACCACAAGGTGCAAATACAGAGGAGTCACCACAAGGGGCAAATACAGAGGAGTCACCACAAGGAGCAAATACAGAGGGGCCACCACAAGGAGCAAATACAGAGGAGTCACCACAAGGAGCAAATACAGAGGAATCACCACAAGGTGCAAATACAGAGGGGTCACCACAAGGGGCAAATACAGAGGAATCACCACAAGGTGCAAATACAGAGGGGTCACCACAAGGTGCAAATACAGAGGAGTCACCACAAGGAGCAAATACAGAGGAGTCACCACAAGGAGCAAATACAGAGGAGTCACCACAAGGAGCAAATACAGAGGAGTCACCACAAGGAGCAAATACAGAGGAGTCACCACAAGGAGCAAATACAGAGGGGTCACCACAAGGAGCAAATACAGAGGAGTCACCACAAGGAGCAAATACAGAGGAGTCACCACAAGGAGCAAATACAGAGGAGTCACCACAAGGAGCAAATACAGAGGAGTCACCACAAGGTGCAAATACAGAGGAGTCACCACAAGGAGCAAATACAGAGGGGTCACCACAAGGAGCAAATACAGAGGAGTCACCACAGGAAGCAAATACAGAGGGGTCACCACAAGGTGCAAATACAGAGGAGTCACCACAAGGTGCAAATACAGAGGGGTCACCACAAGGAGCAAATACAGAGGGGTCACCACAAGGTGCAAATACAGAGGAGTCACCACAAGGAGCAAATACAGAGGGGTCACCACAAGGAGCAAATACAGAGGAGTCACCACAAGGAGCAAATACAGAGGAGTCACCACAAGGAGCAAATACAGAGGGGTCACCACAAGGTGCAAATACAGAGGAGTCACCACAAGGAACAAATACAGAGGGGTCACCACAAGGAGCAAATACAGAGGAGTCACCACAAGGTGCAAATACAGAGGAGTCACCACAAGGAGCAAATACAGAGGGGTCACCACAAGGTGCAAATACAGAGGAGTCACCACAAGGAACAAATACAGAGGGGTCACCACAAGGAGCAAATACAGAGGAGTCACCACAAGGAGCAAATACAGAGGAGTCACCACAAGGAGCAAATACAGAGGAGTCACCACAAGGAGCAAATACAGAGGAGTCACCACAAGGAGCAAATACAGAGGAGTCACCACAAGGTGCAAATACAGAGGGGTCACCACAAGGAGCAAATACAGAGGAGACACCACAAGGAGCAAATACAGAGGAGTCACCACAAGGAGCAAATACAGAGGAGTCACCACAAGGAGCAAATACAGAGGAGACACCACAAGGAGCAAATACAGAGGAGTCACCACAAGGAGCAAATACAGAGGAGTCACCACAAGGTGCAAATACAGAGGGGTCACCACAAGGAGCAAATACAGAGGAGTCACCACAAGGAGCAAATACAGAGGAGTCACCACAAGGAGCAAATACAGAGGAGTCACCACAAGGAGCAAATACAGAGGAGACACCACAAGGAGCAAATACAGAGGAGTCACCACAAGGAGCAAATACAGAGGAGTCACCACAAGGTGCAAATACAGAGGAGACACCACAAGGAGCAAATACAGAGGAGTCACCACAAGGAGCAAATACAGAGGAGTCACCACAAGGTGCAAATACAGAGGAGTCACCACAAGGAGCAAATACAGAGGGGTCACCACAAGGTGCAAATACAGAGGAGTCACCACAAGGTGCAAATACAGAGGGGTCACCACAAGGAGCAAATACAGAGGAGTCACCACAAGGAGCAAATACAGAGGAGTCACCACAAGGAGCAAATACAGAGGAGTCACCACAAGGAGCAAATACAGAGGAGTCCCCACAAGGAGCAAATACAGAGGGGTCACCACAAGGAGCAAATACAGAGGGGTCACCACAAGGAGCAAATACAGAGGAGTCACCACAAGGAGCAAATACAGAGGGGTCACCACAAGGAGCAAATACAGAGGAGTCACCACAAGGAGCAAATACAGAGGAGTCACCACAAGGAGCAAATACAGAGGGGTCACCACAAGGACCAACTACAGAGGAGTCACCACAAGGAGCAAATACAGAGGAGTCACCACAAGGAGCAAATACAGAGGAGTCACCACAAGGAGCAAATACAGAGGAGTCACCACAAGGAGCAAATACAGAGGGGTCACCACAAGGTGCAAATACAGAGGAGTCACCACAAGGTGCAAATACAGAGGGGTCACCACAAGATGCAAATACAGAGGGGTCACCACAAGGAGCAAATACAGAGGGGTCACCACAAGGAGCAAATACAGAGGAGTCACCACAAGGTGCAAAGCATTCATTAACCTGAACATGGAAAGGCCATGTCCACATATTTCTGGACTTTACTGTAAGTTGTTACAGTGTACAGCCATGAAGGGGGGGGGGCAGAGGTGGCAGTGACCCCCCATCCTCCTGCTTGTTGGGGCATAACTAAGACCCCTCTGCACAGAGCAGTAAACCAGTGCGACATATGAGAGAACCTTATACAGAACCTCATTACAAAATATGTGCTGAAATGGCTGATAACAGAGAACAGTAGATTGCATAAAAAACAGAATGCAGGCTGCTTAGTTAGGCACTAATATTCTTTTCTGTAACCCATCAGCGATCCCCCCTCCCCCCACATGGGCTCCACATCTGGGGGCTCTGACCCATTATTCTGGAGTCCTATGAGGAAAGCTCCACCTGAAGCCTCTCTGGGTCTGGGAGAACCTTCTAGAAGTCTGTGTGTCACCCCTCGGGGTAGAAGATGATGGGAGGTGGAAAACGCTCAGCACTTCCCCCTGACGCTGCACATCCCCCCAGGACAGGAGCTAAAAATGGAAATCCGAAAAAAGTATCAATAAAATACTGATGTAATATAATGCAATAATGATGACAACCGCAAAGAGCTGAGCGCAGGCTATATAGTGACACCTGTACATTCAGCTCTGCTACATCTGTGCAAAGTGACACTCAGCTCTGCTACATCTGTGCAAAGTGACACTCAGCTCTGCTACATCTGTACAAAGTGACATTCAGCTCTGCTACATCTGTGCAAAGTGACATTCAGCTCTGCTACATCTGTACAAAGTGACGTTCAGCTCTGCTACATCTGTACAAAGTGACATTCAGCTCTGCTACAGCTATACAAAGTGACATTCAGCTCTGCTACATCTGTACAAAGTGACATTCAGCTCTGCTACATCTGTGCAAAGTGACATTCAGCTCTGCTACATCTGTACAAAGTGACATTCAGCTCTGCTACAGCTATACAAAGTGACATTCAGCTCTGCTACATCTGTACAAAGTGACATTCAGCTCTGCTACATCTGTACAAAGTGACATTCAGCTCTGCTACATCTGTACAAAGTGACATTCAGCTCTGCTACATCTGTACAAAGTGACATTCAGCTCTGCTACATCTGTACAAAGTGACATTCAGCTCTGCTACATCTGTAAAAAGTTACATTCAGTTCTGCTACATCTATACAAAGTGACATTCAGCTCTGCTACATCTGTGGAAAGTGACATTCAGCTCTGCTACATCTGTACAAACTGACATTCAGCTCTGCTACATCTGTACAAACTGACATTCAGCTCTGCTACATCTGTACAAACTGACATTCAGCTCTGCTACATCTGTACAAACTGACATTCAGCTCTGCTACATCTGTACAAACTGACATTCAGCTCTGCTACATCTGTACAAAGTAATATCAGCTCTGCTATATCTATACAAAGTGACATTCAGCTCTGCTACATCTATACAAAGTGTCATTCAGCTCTGCTACATCTGTACAAAGTGACATTCAGCTCTGCTACATCTATACAAAGTGACATTCAGCTCTGCTACATCTGTACAAAGTGTCATTCAGCTCTGCTACATCTGTACAAAGTGACATTCAGCTCTGCTACATCTATACAAAGTGACATTCAGCTCTGCTACATCTGTACAAAGTAACATTCAGCTCTGCTACATGTGACAAATCTTGGTAGAACTGAAAACTTCAACGTTCCAAAATCCTGGAGCACATGACAAAGCCGACCCTGCTGCATCTGACACTCAGCTCTGCTACATTTTGCAGTTTCAGCACCATGTGATGTAAAGCTCAGCTCCACATCTGGCCATTTCTGCCCCTCTGTATATGAAAATGTCTGGTCTAGTACATCTGACAAGCTCAGCTCTGCTACATCTTTCATCATTGATTGCAATGAGGCTTTTCCTTTTGGGACTGTGGACACATTCTAGAAGTTTTGGGATTTCCTCTCCACATTGCCACGTCGTCTCTGCTCTGCAGGGAGTGGGCAGCAGCGGATCCTCCGAGGTCTCCTCCTCCCTCCAGATGCCAAAAACGTCCCAGGACTGAGGAAAGAAACAGAAAGATGATTAATTATAACTTTTTTTTTACTGTAAAATAAAAAATTATAATATTAACAAAAATGATAAATGTAGCAGAGCTGAGGGTGTAACAAGTATCCAGGTTATGGCTAATGTGACAGAAGTGATATCATTGTAAAGTGAAGCAGATCTGGGGCTGTGAGGTTACAAGAGAAGAGGCTGTGAGATGTAGCAGAGCTGGGGGTGTATGATACAACAGACGAGGCTGTGAGATGTAGCAGAGCTGGGGCTGTGAATACAACAGAAGAGGCTGTGAGATGTAGCAGAGCTGGGCTTTGAATACAACGGAAGAGGCTGTGAGATACAACAGAAGAGGCTGTGAGATGTAGCAGAGCTGGGGCTGTGAGATACAACAGACGAGGCTGTGAGATGTAGCAGAGCTGGGGCTGTGAGATACAACAGAAGACACTGTGAGATGTAGCAGAGCTGGGGCTGTGAGGTTACAACAGACGAGGCTGTGAGATGTAGCAGAGCTGGGGGTGTATGATACAACAGACGAGGCTGTGAGATGTAGCAGAGCTGGGGCTGTGAATACAACAGAAAAGGCTGTGAGCTGTAGCAGAGCTGGGGCTGTGAATACAACAGAAGAGGCTGTGAGATGTAGCAGAGCTGGGCTTTGAATACAACGGAAGAGGCTGTGAGATACAACAGAAGAGGCTGTGAGATGTAGCAGAGCTGGGGGTGTATGATACAACAGACGAGGCTGTGAGATGTAGCAGAGCTGGGGCTGTGAATACAACAGAAGAGGCTGTGAGATGTAGCAGAGCTGGGCTTTGAATACAACGGAAGAGGCTGTGAGATACAACAGAAGAGGCTGTGAGATGTAGCAGAGCTGGGGCTGTGAGATACAACAGACGAGGCTGTGAGATGTAGCAGAGCTGGGGCTGTGAGATACAACAGAAGACACTGTGAGATGTAGCAGAGCTGGGGCTGTGAGGTTACAACAGACGAGGCTGTGAGATGTAGCAGAGCTGGGGGTGTATGATACAACAGACGAGGCTGTGAGATGTAGCAGAGCTGGGGCTGTGAATACAACAGAAAAGGCTGTGAGCTGTAGCAGAGCTGGGGCTGTGAATACAACAGAAGAGGCTGTGAGATGTAGCAGAGCTGGGCTTTGAATACAACGGAAGAGGCTGTGAGATACAACAGAAGAGGCTGTGAGATGTAGCAGAGCTGGGGCTGTGAGATACAACAGAAGAGGCTGTGAGATGTAGCAGAGCTGGGGGTGTACGATACAACAGACGAGGCTGTGAGATGTAGCAGAGCTGGGCTGTGATTACAACAGAAGAGGCTGTGAGATGTAGCAGAGCTGGGCTTTGAATACAACAGAAGAGGCTGTGAGATGTAGCAGAGCTGGGGCTGTGAGATACAACAGAAGAGGCTGTGAGATGTAGCAGAGCTGGGCTGTGAGATACAACAGAAGAGGCTGTAAGATGTAGCAGAGCTGGGGCTGTGAGATACAACAGAAGAGGCTGTGAGATGTAGCAGAGCTGGGGCTGTGAATACAACAGAAAAGGCTGTGAGATGTAGCAGAGCTGGGGCTGTGAGGTTACAAGAGAAGAGGCTGTGAGATGTAGCAGAGCTGGGGGTGTACGATACAACAGACGAGGCTTTGAGATGTAGCAGAGCTGGGCTGTGATTACAACAGAAGAGGCTGTGAGATGTAGCAGAGCTGGGCTTTGAATACAACAGAAGAGGCTGTGAGATGTAGCAGAGCTGGGGCTGTGAGATACAACAGAAGAGGCTGTGAGATGTAGCAGAGCTGGGCTGTGAGATACAACAGAAGAGGCTGTAAGATGTAGCAGAGCTGGGGCTGTCAGATACAACAGAAGAGGCTGTGAGATGTAGCAGAGCTGGGGCTGTCAGATACAACAGAAGAGGCTGTGAGATGTAGCAGACCTCCCCTGCTTCAGGTTACATCTTGTCACAGATATGCAGATGTAGCAGAGCTGACACTGTATGGTGTAGCAGGGTGGAGTTGGAAAACTTCCTCTGGGATTTCCCATAGTCTAGAGCACAAGAGGCGGAGACCCTCAGGGTGGGGAGATGAATACCACCCATTCATGGCACATAATGATATAATGGATCTGTATGGGGACAGCGGTAGAATGACGCACGTTATAACACGTCGGCACAGCTTGTTACACACGGTAGACACTGTATGGCGGTGTACATATACAGCACTATTGTGTGCTATTCTATAAGCGGCTGTCTCTATCAGGACCTTTCTTCTGGTTGGCACTATATGGTGGTGTTTATGGTGGTACACCGCACCTATATACAGTGTGTCCACCCATATCCTGTATACACCACACCTATATACAGTGTGTCCACCCATATCCTGTATACACTGCACCTATATACAGTGTGTCCACCCATATCCTGTATACACCGCACCTATATACAGTGTGTCCACCCATATCCTGTATACACCGCACCTATATACAGTGTGTCCACCCATATCCTGTATACACCGCACCTATATACAGTGTGTCCACCCATATCCTGTATACACCGCACCTATATACAGTGTGTCCACCCATATCCTGTATACACCACACCTATATACAGTGTGTCCACCCATATCCTGTATACACCGCACCTATATACAGCGGGTCCACCCATATCCTGTATACACCGCACCTATATACAGTGTGTCAGCCCATATCCTGTATACACCGCACCTATATACAGTGTGTCCACCCATATCCTGTATACACCGCACCTATATACAGTGTGTCCACCCATATCCTATATACACCGCAACTATATACAGCGCGTCCACCCATATCCTGTATACACCGCACCTATATACAGCGTGTCCACCCATATCCTGTATACACCGCACCTATATACAGCGTGTCCACCCATATCCTGTATACACCGCACCTATATACAGGGTGTCCACCCATATCCTGTATACACCGCACCTATATACAGTGTGTCCACCCATATCCTGTATACACCGCACCTATATACAGCGCGTCCACCCATATCCTGTATACACCGCACCTATATACAGCGTGTCCACCCATATCCTGTATACACCGCACCTATATTCAGCGTGTCCACCCATATCCTGTATACACCGCACCTATATACAGCGTGTCCACCCATATCCTGTATACACCGCACCTATATACAGTGTGTCCACCCATATCCTGTATACACCGCACCTATATACATTGCGTCCACCCATATCCTGTATACACCGCACCTATATACAGTGTGTCCACCCATATCCTGTATACACCGCACCTATATACAGTGTGTCCACCCATATCCTGTATACACCGCACCTATATACAGTGTGTCCACCCATATCCTGTATACACCGCACCTATATACATTGCGTCCACCCATATCCTGTATACACCGCACCTATATACAGTGTGTCCACCCATATCCTGTATACACTGCACCTATATACAGCGTGTCCACCCATATCCTGTATACACCGCACCTATATACATTGCGTCCACCCATATCCTGTATACACTGCACCTATATACAGTGTGTCCACCCATATCCTGTATACACTGCACCTATATACAGTGTGTCCACCCATATCCTGTATACACTGCACCTATATACAGTGTGTCCACCCATATCCTGTATACACTGCACCTATATACAGTGTGTCCACCCATATCCTGTATACACCGCACCTATATACATTGCGTCCACCCATATCCTGTATACACTGCACCTATATACAGTGTGTCCACCCATATCCTGTATACACTGCACCTATATACAGTGTGTCCACCCATATCCTGTATACACCGCACCTATATACAGTGTGTCCACCCATATCCTGTATACACCGCACCTATATACATTGCGTCCACCCATATCCTGTATACACTGCACCTATATACAGTGTGTCCACCCATATCCTGTATACACTGCACCTATATACAGTGTGTCCACCCATATCCTGTATACACTGCACCTATATACAGTGTGTCCACCCATATCCTGTATACACCGCACCTATATACAGTGTGTCCACCCATATCCTGTCCACCGCCATTAACCTGAGAACGGAGGCAGCTATAGGCATAGAAGTGGTGTCTAGGTATAGTAAAGTAGCCATGCGCTACATAATGAAACCACCTATAGCGCCACCTGGTGGAAAACAACGGAGTTACCATTTTTATCTAGAAAACGGAACGAGATAGAGAAAAAAAGTGAATTACTAAGTTGTAGATCATCATCAATTCAATACGAGTCCACACCTTGCATACAGAAATGCTGTGATATGAAACCCATGACCCCCCCAAAACATTTCTAGTGAGGAGCTTGGTCTGCAATGTTATAGGGGGCAATATGGAGGAGCGTGTGACTGGCACTGCTATGAGAAGTAAGTTACTTGTATTATAGGTGGTTTGTGGATGGCACTGGTATGAGAAGCCCTGACACTGGCACTGTTATGTGGCTGCTATTACAGCACATAATGAGCCCTGTAGACGGATCTGTTTTAAGATTTTCTGTAGCTAGTTCTGTATGTTGAGCATTGTTCTGTCACGGTTATTGGGTTCTTTGTAGATAGCACTGTTATAGGGTATGATGTAGCTGGCACTATGTGGAGAGCACAGTGGATGGCACTGTTATAGGGTATGATGTAGCTGGCACTATGTGGAGAGCACAGTGGATGGCACTGTTATAGGGTATGATGTAGCTGGCACTATTTGCAGAGCTCGGTGGATGGCACTGTTATAGGGTATGATGTAGCTGGCACTATTTGCAGAGCTCGGTGGATGGCACTGTTATAGGGTATGATGTAGCTGGCAGTATTTGCAGAGCTCTGTAGATGGCACTGTTATAGGGTACGATGTAGCTGGCACTATTTGGAAAGCACTGTGGATGGCACTGTTATAGGGCATGATGTACCTGGCAGTATTTGTAGAGCTCGGTGGATGGCACTGTTATAGGGTATGATGTAGCTGGCACTATTTGGAAAGCACTGTGGATGGCACTGTTATAGGGCATGATGTACCTGGCAGTATTTGTAGAGCTCGGTGGATGGCACTGTTATAGGGTATGATGTAGCTGGCACTATTTGGAGACCTCGGTGGATGGCACTGTTATAGGGTACGATGTAGCTGGCACTATTTGCAGACCTCGGTGGATGGCACTGTTATAGGGTATGATGTAGCTGGCACTATTTGCAGAGCTCTGTGGATGGCACTGTTATAGGGTATGATGTAGCTGGCACTATTTGCAGAGCTCGGTGGATGGCACTGTTATAGGGTATGATGTAGCTGGCACTATTTGCAGAGCTCGGTGGATGGCACTGTTATAGGATATGATGTAGCTGGCACTATTTGCAGAGCTCGGTGGATGGCACTGTTATAGGGTATGATGTAGCTGGCACTATTTGCAGAGCTCGGTGGATGGCACTGTTATAGGGTATGATGTAGCTGGCACTATTTGCAGAGCTCGGTGGATGGCACTGTTATAGGGTATGATGTAGCTGGCAGTATTTGCAGAGCTCTGTAGATGGCACTGTTATAGGGTACGATGTAGCTGGCACTATTTGGAAAGCACTGTGGATGGCACTGTTATAGGGCATGATGTACCTGGCAGTATTTGTAGAGCTCGGTGGATGGCACTGTTATAGGGTATGATGTAGCTGGCACTATTTGGAGACCTCGGTGGATGGCACTGTTATAGGGTACGATGTACCTGGCACTATTTGCAGACCTCGGTGGATGGCACTGTTATAGGGTATGATGTAGCTGGCACTACTTGCAGAGCTCTGTGGATGGCACTATTATAGGGCATGATGTAGCTGGCACTATTTGCAGAGCTCTGTGGATGGCACTATTATAGGGCATGATGTAGCTGGCACTATTTGCAGAGCACAGTGGATGGCACTGTTATAGGGTACGATGTACCTGGCACTATTTGCAGACCTCGGTGGATGGCACTGTTATAGGGTACGATGTACCTGGCACTATTTGCAGACCTCGGTGGATGGCACTGTTATAGGGTATGATGTAGCTGGCAGTATTTGCAGAGCTCGGTGGATGGCACTGTTATAGAGTATGATGTAGCTGGCAGTATTTGCAGAGCTCTGTGGATGGCACTGTTATAGGGTATGAAGTAGCTGGCACTATTTGCAGACCTCGGTGGATGGCACTGTTATAGGATATGATGTAGCTGGCACTATTTGGAGAGCTCGGTGGATGGCACTGTTATAGGGCATGATGTAGCTGGCACTATGTGGAGAGTACAGTGGATGGCACTGTTATAGGGTATGAAGTAGCTGGCAGTATTTGCAGAGCTCGGTGGATGGCACTGTTATAGGGTATGATGTAGCTGGCAGTATTTGCAGAGCTCTGTGGATGGCACTGTTATAGGGTATGATGTAGCTGGCACTATTTGCAGAGCTTGGTGGATGGCACTGTTATAGGGTATGATGTAGCTGGCAGTATTTGCAGAGCTCGGTGGATGGCACTGTTATAGGGTATGATGTAGCTGGCAGTATTTGGAGAGCTCGGTGGATGGCACTGTTATAGGGTATGATGTAGCTGGCACTATGTGGAGAGTACAGTGGATGGCACTGTTATAGGGTATGATGTAGCTGGCAGTATTTGCAGAGCTCGGTGGATGGCACTGTTATAGGGTATGATGTAGCTGGCACTATTTGCAGAGCTCGGTGGATGGCACTGTTATAGGGTACGATGTAGCTGGCACTATGTGGGGAGTACAGTGGATGGCACTGTTATAGGGTATGATGTAGCTGGCAGTATTTGCAGAGCTCGGTGGATGGCACTGTTATAGGGCATGATGTAGCTGGCACTATTTGCAGAGCTTGGTGGATGGCACTGTTATAGGGTATGATGTAGCTGGCAGTATTTGCAGAGCTCGGTGGATGGCACTGTTATAGGGTATGATGTAGCTGGCAGTATTTGCAGAGCTCTGTGGATGGCACTGTTATAGGGTACGATGTAGCTGGCACTATGTGGGGAGTACAGTGGATGGCACTGTTATAGGGTATGATGTAGCTGGCACTATTTGCAGAGCTTGGTAGATGGCACTGTTATAGGGTATGATGTAGCTGGCAGTATTTGCAGAGCTCGGTGGATGGCACTGTTATAGGGTATGATGTAGCTGGCACTATTTGCAGAGCTCGGTGGATGGCACTGTTATAGGGTACGATGTAGCTGGCACTATGTGGGGAGTACAGTGGATGGCACTGTTATAGGGTATGATGTAGCTGGCAGTATTTGGAGAGCTCGGTGGATGGCACTGTTATAGGGTATGATGTAGCTGGCACTATGTGGAGAGTACAGTGGATGGCACTGTTATAGGGTATGATGTAGCTGGCACTATTTGCAGAGCTCTGTGGATGGCACTGTTATAGGGTATGATGTAGCTGGCACTATTTGCAGAGCTCGGTGGATGGCACTGTTATAGGGTATGATGTAGCTGGCACTATTTGCAGAGCTCGGTGGATGGCACTGTTATAGGGTACGATGTAGCTGGCACTATGTGGGGAGTACAGTGGATGGCACTGTTATAGGGTATGATGTAGCTGGCACTATTTGCAGAGCTCGGTGGATGACACTGTTATAGGGTACGATGTAGCTGGCACTATTTGCAGAGCTCTGTGGATGGCACTGTTATAGGGTATGATGTAGCTGGCACTATGTGGAGAGCACAGTGGATGGCACTGTTATAGGGTATGATGTAGCTGGCACTATTTGCAGAGCTCGGTGGATGGCACTGTTATAGGGTATGATGTAGCTGGCACTATTTGCAGAGCTCGGTGGATGGCACTGTTATAGGGTATGATGTAGCTGGCACTATGTGGAGAGCACAGTGGATGGCACTGTTATAGGGTATGATGTAGCTGGCACTATGTGGAGAGCACAGTGGATGGCACTGTATTATGGTACTATGTGGCGGTCACTTTTATGGGACATTCTATGGATGGCATTTTAATGGGGAGCTCTGGGAAGAGACCTTTACCGTAGTGTGATGTCCCGCTCTCTGCGGCTGGTGACGATCACATCAGGATTTATCTTTCCAGATTATTATATGCACAAATATTTATCTCTGTGGTCGGGAATCATCTGGACCCCGAGCCCCCCCGAATGCCGGTCCCAGCCCCCGCTGTACGTGACTGTGTGCACGGGTGTGATGGTACAGAGTAACAGATCATCTGCGAGGCCCCAGCCAAGAGGATACCTGCATATACACAAGTGCTGCACATACTCGCAGGAGGGCCTGGCCCTTTAAGAGCTGGTAATGTAACCAAACATATGACAAGAACATGTTTCCTCTGCGCTAAACATATCAGCAACACAAAGCTCTATAGTGCAATGTATCAGTGTGTAGTGAAAGATGCACTGTGTGAACATAGCCTAACAGAGGACGGATACAAAGGAAGAGAAAGGATGAGCTTCATGGACCTAAAAGCTTTTTCAACTTATGTAACGATGTAACAAACCCTCAGCTCTGAACAGCATAATGGTCCAAACAGGGTTCCAGGGGGTAAAACTCATGTTCACACAGGGCCACATCAGCATTATGGCTGCCTTCAAAGGGCCAATTGTAATTGTAAGGGCTCATGCATGTACAAAGTGGCTAGGAACTACAAGAGATCCGTCCCTGGGTAGTGGGGGCTATAGGAGAGCTGTCCCTGGGTAGTAGGGCTATACGAGAGCTGTCTCTGGGTAGTAGGACTATACGAGAGCTGTCCCTGGGTAGTAGGGCTATACAAGAGCTGTCCCTGTGTAATAGGGGCTATACGAGAGCTGTCCCTGTGTAATAGAGGCTATACGAGAGCTGTACCTGGGTAGTGGGGCTATACGAGAGCTGTCCCTGTGTAATAGTGGCTATACGAGAGCTGTACCTGGGTAGTAGGGCTATACGAGAGACGTCCCTGGGTAATAGGGGCTATACGAGAGCTATCCCTGGGTAGTAGAGCTGTAAGGGTGTCAAGGGAGAAATTTAGGTGAAGATAGCTAATGGTATCTTCATTCAGAGTATCTAGAGACACGGATCGTATTAGCTATATATCTGCGCAGATATTAATGAATCAGACAATGATCACACAAGACGTGTTCCCTGTATGAGCCAATGTCATAGACTGGACTCGTGTATTGGAAAAGACTCAATTATACAGAATGCAACATTGACCTTGAAACTAGAACAGGGAGTAGGGAGTATTCAACTCCTTAGTTTTTCCCAGTATGTTATAAAATACCTCTCTGCTCATTATTCCGTCTTTCTGTGTGTGAAACCACTGATAAGGCTCCCAATTAACTTATTGAATTTCTCCCTTGTTCATTTGTACCTTGCTTAACTCTCTTGAACATACTGCTTAGAATCATTTTATGGCGTCTGTGCGATTGCCATATAGACACACAGATAATTATGTAACTACATCTATATTTTGATTATTTACATACACAGATTATCTTATTACATTTGAACAAACAATTTATAGCCCAGGCTACCTTCACAAGGGTAGCGGTCCCTGGATAGTAGGGCTATATGAGAGCCGTCCCTGGGTAGAAGGGCTATATAGGAGCTGTCCCTGGGTAGTAGGGCTATACGAGAGCTATCCCTGGGTAGTAGAGCTATACGAGAGCCGTCCCTGGGTAGTAGGGCTATATGAGAGCTGTCCCTGGGTAGTAGAGCTATATGAGAGCCATCTCTGAGTAGTAGGGCTATACGAGAGCTATCCCTGGGTAGTAGGGCTATACAAGAGCTGTTCCTGGGTAGTAGGGCTATACGAGAGCTGTCCCTGGGTAGTAGGGCTATACAAGAGCTTTTCCTGGGTAGTAGGGCTATTCGAGAGCTGTCCCTGGGTAGTAGAGCTATACGAGAGCAGTCCCTGGGTAGTAGGGCTACAAGAGAGCTGTCCCTGGGTAGTAGGGCTGTACGAGAGCTGTCCCTGGGTAGTAGGGCTATACAAGAGCTGTTCCTGGGTAGTAGGGCTATTCGAGAGCTGTCCCTGGGTAGTAGAGCTATACGAGAGCTGTCCCTGGGTAGTAGGGCTACAAGAGAGCTGTCCCTGGGTAGTGGGGCTATACGAGAGCTGTCCCCGGGTAGTAGGGCTATACAAGAGCTGTTCCTGGGTAGTAGGGCTACACAAGAGCTGTCCCTGGGTAGTAGGGCTATACAAGAGCTGTCCCTGGGTAGTAGGGCTATACAAGAGCTGTCCCCGGGTAGTAGGGCTATACAAGAGCTGTCCCTGGGTAGTAGGGCTACACAAGAGCTGTCCCTGGGAAGTAGGGCTATAGGAGAGCTGTCCCTGGGTAGTGGGGTTATATGAGAGCTGTCCCTGGGTAGTAATGGCATACCTCCCAACTGTCTCAGATTCAGCGGGACTGTCCCGATTTTAGGGCTCCAAAACTCATGAGCTTGTGAGCTCTTTTGCGATAAGCAGCAGCTCTACCATTGAGCCACTGCCTGTATTGAAAGGCATTTGAGGATTTGGTGATCTTGACCTGTATTGCAGGCAGGGAAATCAGAAGTGAATTATTCAACTACATAGAGATATAGGTAGATATATATTGTATCTCTATGTAGGTGAAGGAAGAAGTCAGATTCTTTTTTTCTTATAAGACTACTATAAAATAAATAAGAAAAAAATTACAAATGTATAAAGAAAAATAATGATTTTATTTTCCCACCCCTCTTGGAATCAAACCAGCAACTTTAAAACATGTTCCATCAACTCTTGGTAGAAGGATTTTATGTCGATGAACCTACAATGCAGCCTCTTACACAGCAGATTACACTGGACATAGAGCTCCATTGCACAGAGCAGCATCTCTATGGCCTCTCTTCTAGAGGGAGAGGAAAAGAGATTTTTTTTTTATTCTAATAAAATTCTTAAAAATAATGAAAAAAAAAATAGAATAATGTAATTTTGATTGCGTTTTTTGTTTTTATTCCATAGCGCTTTACATACATCAGAAACACTGTCCTCTTTGCAGCTCACAATCCAAATTCCCTAACTTCGTAGTGTGGGAGGAAATCCACACAGACAGGGGGAGATCATACAGACTCCTTGCAGATGTCGGTGGGATTTGAACCCAGGACCCCAATGCTGCAGTGCTAACCACTGAGCCACCGTGCTGCTCACCCATTTTTTCCTACAGAGCCTGACAATAGTGTAGCACCCAGGGATATGGGATACTCGGTTCCGGGTAGTACAGGTTTTGGGGAAGTCACGGTGGTGGCCGTTAGAGGGGAGAATAAGATAATGTTCACATGTGACACCACTTGCGGTGTTGCGGCTAAGTATAGGGAGCCGCCGCTGCAGAATGTCTCTACTGGGGCTGGTGGGATTGGCAGCTAGAATGGTAGTGTGCCGCCCCACTCGCAGCAGCCGAGCTGCTCAGATCCGGACCTTCTGTGGGTGGCTCGAGGGTCTCCGGACCCGGGGTCTCGCGGTCACTTCGATCAAAAAGGGGGGTTGTAGTGGTGGATGTAGGACGTATATGTACGGGCTGAGTCGTATTAAGTTCGTGACGCCACCCACGGTGTGTGGTGAGGTTGGACACCACCGCTGCAGTTACGGGGGCACCCGGGGGAGATGTTATGCAGCAAGTTGTTAACCCCTCCGTGGGCAAGGATGGTGGCCCCAGGACCCGTTGGGCTTTTGGTGCAGGGAGTTGGGCGACCGCAGGGTGCTGCTGTACTCACTATTAAGGAAACACACGAGTCTCTAGTAAACCAAGGTGATGGTGGTCGGTGCCTGCAGCCGGCTGCGTTCTGGACCCCCACCCGGCTGGTGGTCTCTGTCTTTCTCCTGCACCTTTGTGTAATGGTGGACTGCCTGTGCTTGCAACTTCAGGAGTACGCTCCCGGCTGGATGTGGCCTAAGGAGCCCTTTGCCCGCAGACGCTGGCCCGTGGGATCTCTGAGCTGTGGCGGTGCCCTTTTATCCCCGTCGGTTGGCTGTTGTCTTCTATCGGGACTTTGGGTGGGACAGGACCTCTAGTCCTGGCCTCAATCGGTAAATTAACCGGTTCCAGTCACTTCTGGTCTCGGCTTCAGGGTCCGAGTACCCCAATGTGTGCTCCGGTTTCCGAGTCGGTTCCCCGGGTCGGTACCGGTGGACCACTACCCTATCCCGGTCCACCTCGGTTCCACCGAGCCGTCTTCGGGGCTCCTGCAGACGGAGACCGCCGTCTGCCTCCTAGCCAATGGCACCAGGGCTCCTACTCTGGCACCGTTCAATTTGGGGTATTCGCCTCTGCTGGAGCTGCACACAGTTCCAGCCCACACTCCTCTCCAACTTGAACTCTAACATTTGTCTGACTACTTTCCCGCCCCTGGCTGTCCAGACCCCCTGGTGGGCGTCTTCCAACCGCCTGGTTCTGCCCCCTGGTGTGTCCATCTAGCACTGAGGGGGGTAACTAGGGTTTTTAGGTTGGCTGATGTCACCTGTGAGGGAAAGGTGTTGTGCAGGGGCCTATCTGTGACTACCTGGCCCAGCCAGGGCGTCACAGTAGACCCTCCGCAAGTAGGGTTTTTGCCCCAGCGGGTGTATGGTGCGGTGGGCGTCGGAAGAAGGAGTCCAGACAGGTATTCAGTGCAACTGGTTTACTCACTTTAGATATTAACTAGTTGCCCGAGGCCGGCTGGTTTCACCTCCAGGTCCCCTTTGTCCCGGTGCCAGTCTGGTTCTCTGGTACCTTTTTCCCCTGCACCTGTCTCTGGTAAGTGGGTCCCCGTGGTATGGAACACTGGGGGTCCCCGTCCGGTGGTTTGTCCACTTCTGTCCGCCTGACGGCAGCGTGAACCGTGTGGGGTTGGAGTCTCTGGTTCTGTCCTCAGCTCTCCCTTTGCTACTGAGTCTTCGGATTCTTTGGGGTCAGCGAGGTCCTTGATGGTCCCCTTACTGTGCAGGTGTTAACAGGTCGACTTGGAGCTCTTTCCTGTCCTAGGGTTCTGTACCCTGTCAGTGCGTAGTTCCGGGAGTACTCCACTGGCAACCACTTCTCCTGGGTACCAGGTCACCGTTAACCCGAGTCAGGACGTCGCTTCGCTTCCACCTTCACTCTCCTAGTGTCAACTCTCAACTGACTACTCTCCACAGTGTGCCACTCCCACCTAGTCAACTAGTGGACTGGATTGACATCACCTCTAGGCAGCCGGTCCCACCCTAGCTGGGTACCATTGTATGGGGGATTGTTGGGGAAAAATTTGGATTACCTAGGTTTTTGTTGGTATCGGCACTGTGGTTCTGGGTTTCTAAGGGGGTAGGCCCTGCATCCTTGTGGGGATGCAGAATCTTGTAGCACCCTGATGGTTTCAGGGGCGCTACATTCCCCCTTGGTTAATTCCAGCACGTCCTTGGGCTGCAAAGTAAAACTGGTTACACTTTTATTATTTTTTTAACAGGTAAAATATTAATAGGTCTTCCCACGTAGGGGTGGTTCATCACTTTAAACCAGGGGTGGGGAACCTCCGGCCCGCGGGCCGCATACGGCCCGCGATGACCTTTTCTGTGGCCCCCGGGGCACTGGAGCAGATTCCCAGTGGCTGCGGTGCTCGGGCAGCCGCTCATCTTGTCTATTGCCGGGAGACAGCACTGGGGGTGGGACTTCCTCCCTCTGGCTCCTACATGCTCCCTGTGAGATTACAGCTAGAATCAGTGATGGGGGAGGGGCCTGTACGGGACATACCGTAGAAGGCTGTATAGTGCTGTGTGTGCTGCCTCTCACCCTCCCGTTCTGTGCTCGGCTGCTCAGGTCTAGGAGGTCTTTTCTTGGAGAGAAAACGAGAATGAAGCCAGCCCTTGAGCTGAGCTGCTGCATCCATCACTTGTGCTGCACCTGATCTTACAGGGCACCTAAGCAGCAGGTACTTATATCTGCGCTAAGTGTGTTTATATCTAATATATACCACCATATATCAAGTGTATTTGTGACTTCAGTGTCTGTTGTGTATACATGTGCATGTGCTGTGTATACGGCGTGTGCGCTGTGTATACGGCGTGTGTGCGGCATGTGTGCTGTGTGTGCGCGCTGTTTATACGGCGTGTGTCTGCTGTGTATACGGCGTGTGTGTGCTGTGTATACGGCGTGTGTGTGCTGTGTATACGGCGTGTGTGTGCTGTGTATACGGCGTGTGTGTGCTGTGTATACGGCGTGTGTGTGCTGTGTATACGGCGTGTGTGTGTGTGTGTGTGTATACGGCGTGTGTGTGTGTGTGCGCGCGCTGTTTGTTGTGTTTGGCACTTAATGAAGTTTCATATTGTAAGGTTTATTTGTATATCTAATTCCTGGTGTGCACATGTTTACATGCAGAGCTTTTTTTCTTCTCCTTATGTACTGTGTATACGGCATGTTGAGTGCTGTGTATGGCTTGTGTGTGTGCTGTATACGGCGTGAGTGCTGTGTATGGCTTGTGTGTGTGCTGTATACGGCGTGAGTGCTGTGTATGGCTTGTGTGTGTGCTGTATACGGCGTGTGAGTGCTGTGTATGGCTTGTGTGAGTGCTGTATACGGCGTGTGAGTGCTGTGTATGGCTTGTGTGTGTGCTGTATACGGCGTGAGTGCTGTGTATGGCTTGTGTGAGTGCTGTATACGGCGTGTGAGTGCTGTGTATGGCTTGTGTGTGTGCTGTATACGGCGTGTGAGTGCTGTGTATGGCTTGTGTGAGTGCTGTATACGGCGTGTGAGTGCTGTGTATGGCTTGTGTGTGTGCTGTATACGGCGTGAGTGCTGTGTATGGCTTGTGTGTGTGCTGTATACGGCGTGTGAGTGCTGTGTATGGCTTGTGTGAGTGCTGTATACGGCGTGTGAGTGCTGTGTATGGCTTGTGTGTGTGCTGTATACGGCGTGAGTGCTGTGTATGGCTTGTGTGTGTGCTGTATACGGCGTGTGAGTGCTGTGTATGGCTTGTGTGAGTGCTGTATACGGCGTGTGAGTGCTGTGTATGGCTTGTGTGTGTGCTGTATACGGCGTGTGAGTGCTGTGTATGGCTTGTGTGTGCTGTATACGGCGTGTGAGTGCTGTGTATGGCTTGTGTGTGCTGTATACGGCGTGTGAGTGCTGTGTGCAGTATACAGTATCTCCTGTGCATGTGTACTATATATGGCCAGTGTGTGTCATGGGTAGTGTACAATATGACAACTGTGTGCAGGCTGTGTGCAGTATACGGCCAGTGTGTCAGAGCGGTGTGTGTATGTACAGTGTCTCCTGTGTGATATATATGATTTACCAATCTGCTCTTCAAACAAAGACAAACCTGGAAAAGCAGTTGTGAGAAGCAAACATCACAGCGCACCAAAGAGAATCAGCTCTGGCCGCCACAGTAGGGGTATAGGGGAGAGTTAATTGTTTGACTAATTATAGCCGGGTCATTTTCAAGTTGATAATTTTGTGCGGCCCCCGAAGGTTGGTAGAATTTTCCAAATGGCCCCCGGCAGTAAAAAGGTTCCCCACCCCTGCTTTAAACGTTTCTTCCCACGTAGGGGAGGTTCATCACTTTAAACGTTTCAACTGGAGTACCCTTTCCTGCACCCACCACTCAAAGATCCTGGTCCCAGAATCCTCTAAGGAGGCAGGTCACCGTTTCCGTTAGTTACCAGGTCCGGAGCCTCTCTGTCCCGGACCTTTCCTGCACCCAACCTCTCCTTAGTGGCAGTGCTTAACAGGGTCCACTAGTGGGTGTACTCTAGCGGCGCACACGTGGTGCAACTTTTTACAAAAACACAAGTTTGTGTTGGCTGCTGCCAGTCCTGCAGCCTGGGTCCATTTTTATCAACACATGAAACTGTGGAACTGTCAAATCTGGAACAGTCCAATGTTCAAACAATAAACAGTAGACAAACTGGTAGCATAGCAGGTAACAGCTACCAGGGTGCTGGATAGGGGCCATCTGGTTCACTTGGGCTACTGGGATTAACACTGGTCTCGTGTACCTGCACTAACTCCTGATGGCAGCTGGGGGACTGGTGCTGAAGTGGGAGCGGGGGTTGGCACATTGGGTTGCATCTGGGAACCCATCTCAGCCCAGATTGGGAATGGAACGACAGCGGATTGGTGCACCAGTTTCTCCAGCTTTGGCACCCGGGGCCTGGACACCCGGTAGCTCCTTAGCATGACACTAACAACCTTGCCATCTGCAGACGGAATCCACTCCAGTGCGGGGAGCTGGTCAGCCGGGTCCCCAACAGCTACCGGGCACAGTACCTGGGGACAGTTGTCAGCACTGGTGGCGGCCTCCTCCGCGGCTCTCGATGACGTCATCACCTAGGCTGCCGTCACTGGGTCAGATGGCGCTTGCTCATTCTCTAGCAGAGAGGGTTATGCGACCACTTCTGGTCTGGCAGGGGAAGCTGGTGCCACTTTGCCCTTCTCCAGCGGAGAAGGTGATGCGACCGCTTCTGGTCTGGCAGGGGAAGCTGGTGCCTCTTTGCCCTTCTCCAGCGGAGAAGGTGATACAACCGCTTCTGGTCTGGCAGGGGAAGCTGGTGCCACTTTGCCCTTCTCCAGCGGAGAAGGAGATGCGACCGCTTCTGGTCTCACTGGCTTTGGCGGTGACACGGCCTGGTCGAGGACGAATCCCGGTAGCTGGGTCGATGCAGCCTGATCAAGCGGCGCTCCTCTCTGTTGAGCCCGCATGGCTGCCACCACCTCCATCATCTCCACCTTCCACTCCTCGACTCGCTGCAGGTGTTCCGCTCGCAGAGTCCAGCACAGCCGCTGGACCTCCACCTCTAGCCTCTCCGCGGTCCAGGTCTCTGATTGACCTGGTGCACTGGCGCGATCCCCTGGAGCAGACATGTTGTCAGTAACAGTCCTGGAGACATTCTGGTGCAGTGCCTCCGGGCTCCCTGCTTCCGGTTTCGTTTTACATTCCGGATACTCCCAGGGGGCAGGGCTTTCTTTTCGCGCCTTTCGGTCTGCTGTGGCACCGTTATTTTTCACAGCAAAATGGCGGCGTTTTTTCAAGGAATAAAGTACAGTCCATAAAACACAGTTTTTAAGGCACACTTCACCCGGTTTGACCGGGTCCAGTTCCATCCTGTTCGTGACGCCAGGAAGAAGGGTTGTAGCACCCAGGGATATGGGGCACTCGGTTCCGGGCAGTACAGGTTTTGGGGGAGTCACGGTGGTGGCCGTTACCCGGGTCCATGCCTTGGGCCCTTTTTGTAATGGGGATATTTACAGGAGAGAATATGATAATGTCCACATGTGACGCCACTTGCGGTGTTGCGGCTAAGTGTAGGGAGCCGCTGCAGAATGTCTCTACTGGGGCCGGTGGTATTGGCAGCTAGAATGGTAGACCCTCCGCAAGTAGGGTATTACCCCAACGGGTGTATGGTGCAGTGGGCGTCGGAAGAAGGGAGTCCACGCAGGTTTTCAGTGCAACTGGTTTACTCACTGCTGGTAGATGTTGACTGGTCACCCGAGGCCGGCTGGTTTCGCCTCCAGGTCCCCTTCATCCCAGTGCCAGTGTAGTAATCTGGTACCTTCTTCCCCTGCACCTGTTTCTGGTAAGTGGGTCCCCATGATATAGAACTAGGGGTCCCCGTTCTGTGGTTTATCCACTTCTGTCCACCTGACGGTAGCGTGAACCCTGTGGGGTTGGAGTCTCTGGTCCTGTCCCCGGTTCTCCCTTTGCTACTGAGTCTTCGGATTCTTTGGGGTCAGCGAGGTCCTTGATGGTCCCCTCACTGTGCAGGTGTTAACAGGTCGGCTTGGAGCTCTTTCTTGTCCTAGGGTCCTGTACCTAGTCGGTGCGTGGTTCCGAGAGTACTCCACCGAACTCCACCGGCAACCACTTCTGGGTACCAGGTCACTGTTAACCCGAGTCAGGCCGTCGTTTCGCTTCCACCTTCACTTTCCACTGTCAACTCTCAACTGACTACTCTCCACAATCCGCCCCTCCCACCTGGTCAACTAGTGGACTGGAGTGGCTCCACCTCTAGGCGGCCATCCATGGTCCCACCCTAGCTTGGGTACCATTGTATGGGGGATTTTTGGGGAAAAACTGGGATTACCTGGGTTTTTGTTGGTACCGGCACTGGGGTTCTGTGTCCCTAAGGGGGTAGTTTCAGGGGCGCTACAATAGCAATTAATGTCTGATATCAGTTGCTGCTCTTTTACCGCTACAGCACTATTATAAGCAGCTGAATTTAGGTGTAGTGGCCCTTTAAATTCCTTTCACCCTGGAGATCAGCCTGGTATTCCAGGAATCTGACACTGCGGCTGGAGATGTCGCTGGTTCCTCTGTTTTCTTTATCAGAAAAGCTTCCAAATATGCAGGAGGTTTCGTAAAAAGAATCTTGAGGAATCATGAAAAGTCACCCAGCTTTCCCAGAAACAGATAAATCTAAGAACTAATGGCGCAGCGCTTTATCTTCTTTGCTTTTTGAGCCGTTTGTGACAAGCTGTTGCTCTCTGTTATCAGCCAGAATAACCACAGATGCATGACTTGTGACCGCAGTAGAGGTGTGAAGGGGAAAGAGCCGCCTGTCAATGACGCCCAAATTAAAGGACGTTTTCCAAATTTATGGAAATAACGTCGCAATGCTGCACAGTGAGACGCTCTGTAGCTTCCAATATCATTTGATTCATTTTGCACCGATAACTGATGTAATGGTGACAATGTTGCTATCTTGTTGCTTTTTCAGCAGCTGCACCAATTTTTTTCTTGTCCTATTAAATTTCATTATAATTTACCCCATAAAAGTGACCTAAATTATAGGAGACCGTTTCCAGCTGATGACTGCCGCACAATGCCACATTACCAACCTTGGAAACCAGAAAACGGGACAATGGGCGCAGTTTTTATTAAATGATATCCAGTTTGTTTGAACAGGTAAACACAGCAGAGTTCTTGTGCAAAAAAAAAAGCAGCACCAAAAAAACAGAAATAACGCTACATGTGAACACGGCCTAAATGTCCTCCATGTGACATCAGCAGAGTCTGTGGCTCAGTTTTAGCTCCTGCCAGCAATCGTAGAGGTTGTGGGCTCAAGTCACAGGGACGCTCACAACGAAAAAAAAAAAAAGGAAAAATGCCATTTTTGCCATTAGAAAGATATTGACTTTTTGGCAATAGTTTTGTTTTTTGTATTATTAATTTTTTCTAATTTTATCGGAAGAAAACAATCTGATTATTTCTTCATCTCTAGAATACAGGTCCATAGAGATGCACTGTTGTGCACAGATGTAGCTCTATGTACCTGTATCATATAATCTGCTTCTGGATTCATCTACCTCAGTCTAGAGTGTGCTTTATTTTATATGGTCTGGTCTTCGGTCTGTATTTATTTAGCAGTCTCGACGGGGGTCTGCATTACTTTATAGGGTCAGTGGTCTATATGTATTTAGGGGTCTGGTCTGGAGTCTGTATCTATTTAGCGGTCTGGTCTGGAGTCTGTATTATTTAAGGATCTAGTCTGTGGTGTGTATTTATTTAGGGGTCTGGTCTGGGGTCTCTATCTGTTCAGGGGTTTAATCTGGTGTATGTATTTATTTAAGGGCCTGGTCTGGGGTCTGTATCTATTTTGGGATCTAGTCTCGGGTCTGTATCTATTTAGTGGTCTGGTCTCTGTATGTGTTTAGTGGTCTGGGGTCTGTGTCTATTTAGGGGTCTGGTCTGCGGTCTGTATCTATTTAGTGGTCTGGTCTGGGCTCTGTATCTATTTAGGGGTCTGGTCTGCGGTCTGTATCTATTTAGTGGTCTGGTCTGGGCTCTGTATCTATTTAGGGGTCTGGTCCACAGTCTGTACATATTTAGGCATCAAGTCTGGGGTCTGTATTTATTTAGGGGCCTGGTCTGGGGTCTGTGTCTATTTAAGGGTATGGTCCGCAGTCTGTAAATATTTAGGGGTAAGGGGTCTGTAATTATTTAGGGGTCTGGTCTGGGGTCTGTGTCTATTTAGGGGTCTGGTCTGGGGTCTGTCTATTTAGTGGTCTGGGATCTGTATCTATTTAGGGGTCTGGTCTAGGGTCTGTACTTATTTAGGGGTCTTGGGTCTGTATTTATATAGGGGTCTTGAGTAAAAATTTATGTAACTGTTCTGGAGTCTGTATTTATTTAGGGGTCAGGTCTGGGGTCTGTATCTATTTAGTGGTCTGGTCTGGAGTCTGTATCTATTTAGGGGTCTGGTCCACAGTCTGTAAATATTTAGGGGTAAGGGGTCTGTATTTATTTAGGGGTCTGGTGTGGGGTCTGTGTCTATTTAGGGGTCTGGTCTGGGGTCTGTGTCTATTTAGGGGTCTGGTCTGGGGTCTGTATCTATTTAGTGGTCTGGTCTGGGGTCTGTATTTATATAGGGGTCTGGTCTGGAGTAAAAATGTATGTAACTGTCTGTTATGGATTCTGTATTTATTTTTGAAGTGGTCTAGTTTAGGGTCTGTATTTCTTAGGTGATCTTGTCTGATTTCTGTGTGATATCTTTAGGGGGTATGGAGTGGGGTCTATATTCAGGGGTCTGGTCTGGGATCACCAATTGTCAAACTGGGCCAGGGGAGTCACTCGGCTGTCCCTCTGCTTGGTCGTTACCCTGTCAATCTGTGATGAAACCGCACCTTGCAGCCCCACCCTGGCGTCTCTAATACGTCGGGGCCTCGCAAGACGACCTTGTCATTCCCGACAACACGTAACGTTCCGCGCCCCCAAGGGGTTCATAAGGTTTACTTGGCACAATGCAGCACTGACTACTCCTGTCCCCACGGGCACAAGAATGGAACCGAGTAGGCCGCGCATCCTTCGACATAGCACCCAGCTTTCCACAACCCTGGCAGGCCGACAGGAACTTTTCACTAGCCCCAGTGGAACAGAATTCTGCCGGTCCGGTACAGTTCAGTAGATTGCCACCAGTTCCTTGTTAGATATAGACCTGGTCTATTAACAGGACTATATTAGGCCAGAAACCAACCCAGGTAGCGTGTAATACTAAGCTGAGCTCACAGACATTGGATTCAGGAATCGAGATAACAGAAACAGCTCAAGATTCAATTATATATTTAATCGCCTTAAGGGCCCACTAGATGATACACTATATACAAGATGGGATTTACAGGATATATATGTCAGAGATTCATTTACAGATAAGATATGGATTGTTTTCCTCATATCTCTGCTCCTGAGCGTCTCACACGGTAGATATGACCATTATATTTCTCCTTATTAGACAGGAAACTCGGGGTGCCTATGGCCTTCCTACACCTAGTTATTAATTATCAATGGCTACGCATGTCTTACAATTTAGCATAAATATGTGGGACGTGCATTGTGCTGTCAGGAATCTGAAAATATGCCTATCTTGTTTGTGGGAGCGACGCACTCCCCAATATTATAACTTTTTCAATGGCTCCGCAGAGCCTGGAGAGTCTGATTGAAGTTTGGTTGTAAAACTTGTAAGGCCCTGAGTTGCCCGTCCCTCCTTCCCGCTGGGCAGCAGGAGGGTTTTGCCGACTTTCTTGGACTTAATTGAAAGTTGTCATCTTGGCCATTTGCTGAGTAGATCTGACGGGAATTGCTGCTGCTGTTTTTTTTAGGGACACTGCTCCGGGGTCTGTATTTATATTGGTCGCTGGTTTGGGGTCTATATGTGGGGCTGAGAAATTCATTATTTTTTATTAATAATAATAATTGTATTCATTTATATAGCACTATTAATTCCGCAGCGCTTTACATACATCAGGAACACTGTCCCCATTGGGGCTCACAATCTAAACTCCCTGTCTGTATGTCTTTGGAGTGTGGGAGGAAACCGGAGTACCCGGAGGAAACCCACGCAAACACGGGGAGAACATACAAACTCCTTGCAGATAGTGTCCTTGTTGGGATTTTAACCCAGGACCCCAGCGCTGCAAGACTGCAGTGCTAACCACTGAGCCACCACAAGACTGCAGTGCTAACCACTGAGCCACCACAAGACTGCAGTGCTAACCACTGAGCCACCACAAGACTACAGTGCTAACCACTGAGCCACCACAAGACTGCAGTGCTAACCACTGAGCCACCACAAGACTGCAGGGCTAACCACTGAGCCACCACAAGACTGCAGGGCTAACCACTGAGCCACCGTGCACGTTTTGGGGTGTTCTATATGACTTTTTGCGGGAGTGTGTTATTTTAAAGGGTGGAGCGTAAAGTCCAAAAAACGTTGCTACTTTTTTATTGCTCCCTTTGGGATCCCCCTGATGTCCCCTCTCCATATTAGGACCGTGCATAAATATAGGCGGGAGGAGTGAAGAGATTTGTGAATGATACATTATACATCTGCAGGAAAGAATCCAGATGCATCTGTACAACCCCCTCCCCCCTCCGCAGCTTCTAGAAGAATCCATGGGAAAAATGATGCAAGAACCTGAAACCAGCTGTGAAGTCTATTCTCCCACCGAACCAGATCTGCAGCGAGCGGACGTGGGGGAATTAGAGGGAAGGGTCAAAAATAACGCCGACATTTCCTTACCGAGAAAAAGAAATTGGGACAATGAAACACACAAGTTTCTAATCAATGACAGAAAGAAAAAAAAACACAAAACCATGTACATATATATATATACACAGTACAGACCTAAAGTTTGGACACTCCTCATCTCTAGAACAACTGTTAGGGTAAGAACGCACTTTGCGTCGTCCTACTTGCAGTTCTAAACGCACGTTTTGGGCTTAATTGATTTGACCAAAGTTGCCTTTTTGAGAACTTTAGCGCTGAAAACGCATGCGTATTTACCGCGTTTTAGATGTGTTTTCAGCGCTTTTTCACCTGCATTTTGACAGATGCGTTTTGAACATCAAGACACTACTAAATAAAGTTTAAACAGTCAAACAGAATGAAAAAAGAGAAAAAAAAGGATTAAATCTATATTAATGGGAAAAATAATGAAAATAGATATTTTTCATAAAATTATAGTGGTAATATACATTTTATCGCTAAAATAGCAATAAATGCATATTTTTCTTAAATGTATTTGTCGGATTATGTGTGTGTGTGTGAAGGGACATATCAAATCATTATTTTGATGTCCAAACGCATGTTTTCTGCACTTAAAAAGCAGGTAAAACGCAGGAATTTGATGGAATCTTGGTTTTTGACATTTCTCATTGACTCCAATGTTAGCAAAAAGCACCCAAAATGGCAAAAACAATTGACATGCTGCTTCTTTGAACGCATGGTTTTTGCCACAAAATATGCAAATTAAACGCAGCGTTTAGAAAAGCAAAGTGCGGTCTGAAAATCCCCATTTTCCATTGACTTTGCTGGAAAATCAAAACGCATGCCTTTTGGCATGAAAAAAGTGCTTCTCAAAATGGACCTAAAAAGCAGCAAAAACGCAGGTGGAAACGCAAAGTGCGGTCTTAGCCTTAAGAGGAGACTTTGTGCAGCAGCCTTCATGGTAAAATAGCTGCTAGGAAACCACTGCTAAGGACAGGCAACAAGCAGAAGACACTTGTTTGGGCTAAAGAACACAAGGAATGGACATTAGACCAGTGGAAATCTGTGCTTTGCTCTGATGAGTCCAAATTTGAGATCTTTGGATCCAACCACCGTGTCTTTGTAGAAAAGGTGAACGGATGGACTCTACATGGCTGGTCCCCACCGTGAAGCATGGTGGAGGAGGTGTGAAGGTGTGGGGGGGGCTTTGCTGGTGACACTGTTGGGGATTTATTCAAAATTGAAGGCATACAGAACCAGCATGGCTACCACAGCATCTTGCAGCGGTGTGCTATTCCAGTTTGCATTTAGTTGGACCATTATTTATTTCTCAACAGGACAATGACCCCAAACACACCTCCAGGCTGTGTAAGGGCTATGTGACTAAGAAGGAGAGTGATGGGGTGCTACGCCAGATGACCCGGCCTCCACAGTCACCAGACCTGAACCCAATCGAGATGGTTTGGGGTGAGCTGGACCGCAGAGTGAAGGCAAAAGGGCCAACAAGTGCTAAGCCTCTCTGGGAACTCCTTCAAGACTGTTGGAAAACCATTTCCGGTGACTACCTCTTGAAGCTCATCAAGGGAATGCCAAGAGTGTGCAAAGCAGTAATCAAAGCAAAAGGTGGCTACTGTGAAGAACCTAGAATATAAGACAGATTTTCAGTTGTTTCACACTTTAAGTATTTCATTCCACATGTGATAATTCATAGTTTTGAGGTCTTCAATGTGAATCTACGATTTTAAGAGTCCTGAAAATAAAGAAAACTCTTTGAATGAGGTGTGTCCAAACATTTGGTCTGTACTAATATATATACACACACACACACATATATATATATATATATTTATATATATATATCTCTCACAAAAGAGAGTACACCCCTCACATTTTTGTAAATATTTTATATCTTTCCATAGGACATGGGACAACACTACAGGTCAGGTGCTGCCGCTCAGTGTCCGGGTGGTGACAATCTCCTTATAGCCTCGGCCATCTTTATCTAGAACAACAATTCTTTTTTTTTTCAGCTCCTCAGAGAATTCTTTGCCATGAGGAGCCATGATGAACTCTCAGTGACCAGTATGAGAGAGTGTGTGGGAGAGATAACACCGAATGTAACACCCCTTCCCCCCCCCCTTCACACCTGAGACCTGTAACACTAAGGCTATGTGCGCACGTTGCGTACAAGCCCTGCAGAAATTTCTGCAGCGATCTGAAGAGCACATGTGCGCTTTAAATCGCTGCAGAAATGTCCGTAGTGAGCGCCGATTCCATGCGCTCTGCCTGCAGCTCCTGCCATAGACAGAGCAGGAGCTGCCGGCAAAGCGCAGGAAAGAAGTGACATGTCACTTCTTTTTGCGCAGCGCTTTGGCAGTAGCCGAAGCGCTGCGCTCTTAAACGCCACGTGCGCACGGTGACTCGCCCACCCCAGGGCTATGGGACACCCGGTGCCGGGCCGGACTAGTCCGGTGGTAGTCAGTGGTGGCTGGGCCCGGCTCCGTGGCCCTGGTGGGTGTCAGTTGAATATATGGCTTGAATTAAAGTTTGTGTTCGTGACGCCACCTGTGGTATGCGGCTACTAAGCCGCCGCTGCTGTGTGAGGCCACCGGGATGATGTGATAGCAGCTATGGTGGTACTGCTCCCCACAGGTGGAGCAATGCCCGGGGCACAGTTGGTGCTTGTAAATGTCTATGCAGATGAAATAACTGAGGCAACTTCAGAGGTGCAGTTCAAGTTCTTTTACTCACAGTTCTTGTCAGGGCAGGCAGAACCCTTGGACTGCTGGGACCGCTGTCAGGGACCTCCGTCTTCTGGGTGATTCAGAGTGTGAAATCCGGTACCCTCTCTCTTAGTGTCTCTTTCTCTGCTGTCTTCACTAGCCTTGCCTTAGTTAGAAGGACTTTGGCTTGGCCTCCATTACAGCCTCCAGGCTGGGGGGTCACCTGTCGGCTGATTACCCCTTTTCTGAAGGGCTGCTCTGGGTTCTGGCCCTGGGAGCTTACAACGTCCCTGGGCCTCGGTTTTTACTGTTTGAAGACTGTCTTTTCACTCCTTCAGTGTCTAGGGACCGTCCCCTGTCGCAGCTGGTTGCTCCACCGTTGTCACTGTGGAACGGGCCACCGCAGCCTGCAGCTACCCGTAGCGCCTCTGGGCCCTCGGCAGCGGTACCCAACAAGGACTGCTCGTGGCACCTTACAGGACTACTCGTGGCCCTGCAACCCTTTCTCTCTTCTCGTCCTACATGCTCACTCCTCACTCTCCCACTCCCCTGAGCGAACTGACTAAACTTCACCTTCCTGTCTCTCTCTGCTCTCTGGTGGCTCCTCCCACTTCCCCAGTTGCTAAGCTACCACCCTATGGGAGCAGGGATGGGTCTTACAGCCCCTCTCAGCATGCAGCATGGGAGGGTTGCCTGCCACTTTCCCTGGTCCTGTGTGTCCCTAGCAATGGGTGTAGTGTGGATTTACCAGGGGACCGGAGTTCACTCTCTTCCTCTCCCAGAATGGGGCATCACACCGCTGATGGGGTGCAATGACCTGTGGCGGCGGAAGCCTCAGGGGCGCCACACTCCCCCACAGCAAATCCCAGCACGTCCTCGGGCTGAAAAACAACAAAAACATGTGGAGAAACTGCAAAAACATTTTTGTATGCAATAACATAAAACAGTAAAACATTTCTTCCCTTTATGGGAGGCACATATCATAAACGTTGCAAACTTCTTATAAAGAAAACTCTAAGTGTGCACTTCCAGTCCATTGCACGGTTCAGGGAAATCCCCCATAATTCTGGTAGGGGGCACAACGGGTGCAACTAATTACATTTTTGGCTACAACAAGTCCAGTAGCCCGGCAGTTCGTTTCTTTCAATCAAACAAAATGACATAATCAACCAGCCATTAAATCCAATGGCCTGGTTACATAGGACACATAAACAACATACCAGCCACTAAGTCCAGTGGCCTGGTATGACATGCCACATACACTTCCACCGGGGCCCACATTCCAGTTCAGTGGCCCGGTAGCAGATAACATGGGGGGTGACGTCTTCAAAAAGAATAAGGGGCAAAACACAGCAGGAAAGGGTGTCGTCTTCGCAAAGAATGAGGGGCAGACAGGGGCTATCTACAGTTCAGCATCTCTTCATCTTTACATGTAGGGATTCTTCTCCGGCTCCCCACCTGGCAGCAGGTAGACAGCGGTCAGCACAGTCTGCGTCTGCTGGTCTTGGCGGGCCGCGCCTGGCATGGCGGCGGCCTGTATTGGAGTCGCTGCTGCGGTGTGGATGGGCGCCGCTCCGGCGGCAAAATCTTGGCGGGCCGCACCTGGCGTGGCTGCGGCCCGGATCGGCGTCGCCGCGCCGGGCGTCCCTCCAGGGACCGCGGGCATGGCAGCGGGGGTTGGGGCACCCGCGCCGGCAGGGGCATTAAATGACTCACCCCTCAGTAGCATCTCCGGTGTTCTGGCGGTCGCTGCTCCGCGCGTCGCTTGCCGGATCTGCTGCATCACCTTCGCTGCGATAAGGTACATTTTCTTTATCTGCTGGTCTGGCATTTAGACTCTCTCTGCCAGCCTGCCAGCTTATCTAGTCGCCATTTCTTTTTCTTCCGCTTTCTATGGCGGGCACCGCTTCGCGCGCTTTTCTTGGACAAGGGGGCGGGGCTTCTCTTCGCGCCCTTTCTTCTTGCACGCCCCCCTTCTTCCCGCTCTCAGCAGCGCTAATGGCGGCGGTTTCTCAATAAAGTACACAGTCTGTCACACGGTTCTTCAGGCGCACAGTACCCGGTTAGACCGGGCACGAAATCCTGTTCGTGACGCCAAAGTTGACTCGCCCACCCCAGGGCTATGGGACACCCGGTGCCGGGCCGGACTAGTCCGGTGGTAGTCAGTGGTGGCTGGGCCCGGCTCCGTGGCCCTGGTGGGTGTCAGTTGAATATATGGCTTGAATTAAAGTTTGTGTTCGTGACGCCACCTGTGGTATGCGGCTACTAAGCCGCCGCTGCTGTGTGAGGCCACCGGGATGATGTGATAGCAGCTATGATGGTACTGCTCCCCACAGGTGGAGCAATGCCCGGGGCACAGTTGGTGCTTGTAAATGTCTATGCAGATGAAATAACTGAGGCAACTTCAGAGGTGCAGTTCAAGTTCTTTTACTCACAGTTCTTGTCAGGGCAGGCAGAACCCTTGGACTGCTGGGACCGCTGTCAGGGACCTCCGTCTTCTGGGTGATTCAGAGTGTGAAATCCGGTACCCTCTCTCTTAGTGTCTCTTTCTCTGCTGTCTTCACTAGCCTTGCCTTAGGTAGATGGACTTGGCTTGGCCTCCATTACAGCCTCCAGGCTGGGGGGTCACCTGTCGGCTGATTACCCCTTTTCTGAAGGGCTGCTCTGGGTTCTGGCCCTGGGAGCTTACAACGTCCCTGGGCCTCGGTTTTTACTGTTTGAAGACTGTCTTTTCACTCCTTCAGTGTCTAGGGACCGTCCCCCTGTCGCAGCTAGTCGCTCCACCGATGTCACTGTGGAACGGGCCACCGCAGCCTGCAGCTACTCGTAGCGCCTCTGGGCCCTCGGCAGCGGTACCCAACAAGGACTGCTCGTGGCACCTTACAGGACTACTCGTGGCCCTGCGACCCTTTCTCTCTTCTCGTCCTACATGCTCACTCCTCACTCTCCCACTCCCCTGAGCGAACTGACTAAACTTCACCTTCCTGTCTCTCTCTGCTCTCTGGTGGCTCCTCCCACTTCCCCAGTTGCTAAGCTACCACCCTATGGGAGCAGGGATGGGTCTTACAGCCCCTCTCAGCATGCAGCATGGGAGGGTTGCCTGCCACTTTCCCTGGTCCTGTGTGTCCCTAGCAATGGGTGTAGTGTGGATTTACCAGGGGACCGGAGTTCACTCTCTTCCTCTCCCAGAATGGGGCATCACACCGCTGATGGGGTGCAATGACCTGTGGCGGCGGAAGCCTCAGGGGCGCCACAACGGCCCCTGCACAATCTCCATAGACTGTGCAGGGGACGCAGGACGCATGCAGTTACGCTGCGCTACAAAGCGCAGCGTAACTGCATGTTTTTACGCGACGTGCGCACATAGCCTAATGAGTCACATGATATTGGGGAGGGAAAATGACTAATTATGCACAATTGGGCCATTATCACTTAGGGGTGTACTCACTTTTGTTGCCAGCGGTTTAGACATTAATGGCTGTGCTGAGCTACTTACACTGTTATACAAGCTGCGCACTGACACTGCACATTGTATACAAGCTGCACACTGACACTGCACATTGTATACAAGCTGCGCACTGACACTGTACATTGTATACAAGCTTCACACTGACACTGCACATTGTATACAAGCTGCCCACTGACACTGCACATTGTATACAAGCTGCCCACTGACACTGCACATTGTATACAAGCTTCACACTGACACGGCACATTGTATACAAGCTGCACACTGACACTGCACATTGTATACAAGCTGCACACTGACACTGCACATTGTATACAAGCTGCCCACTGACACTGCACATTGTATACAAGCTTCACACTGACACGGCACATTGTATACAAGCTTCACACTGGCACTGCACATTGTATACAAGCTGCGCACTGACACTGCACATTGTATACAAGCTTCACACTGACACGGCACATTGTATACAAGCTGCACACTGACACTGCACATTGTATACAAGCTGCACACTGACACTGTACATTGTATCACAGGGTCAAATCTTCAGTGCTGTCCTATGAAAATATATAATAAAGTATTGCAAAAATGTGAGGGGTGTACTCACTTGTGTGATTATACAGTATATACACGTGGAGATAGTAAGTGACTGGAGTTTGGGTGCTCGCTGGTAGATTCCTGTGACGCCAGGCTCAGTCCTCACCCCCATGGTGCAATACTCTGCACACCCCTCTGCAGAGCAGTACCTGCGGCTCCTGGCTCCCTCTAGTGGCTGATCCAGGTCATGTCCTGTGTTGCTTCCACTTCTGGAGCAGAGCGGTGATGAAATATGCAGGAATATTGTGATGTAATGGAGTCCCAGATATTAGCTGTAATCCGGGCCTCTCCCACATGAGACTGCAGCAGTATTATATACTATAGTCACATTCAGAGCTGTATTCACAATTCTGCAGCTACATCCACTGCTTACACCACATTCACATCTACAGCTGCGTTAATATGTTTTATCTACTTACATCTAGATTTGTATTCACATTTTTTTTACATGTAGAGCTGCATTCACACGTTTTATGCTCCAGTTACACTCAGAGCTGCATTCATAATTCTACAGTTTTGCTAAAAATGTGCACCAAAGTCTGAGTAACTCTGACAATGCTGCGCTCTTCACATGGCTGATTCTGCCCCCTGGGGGTTGAGGTGGGGGGCGACTGTCCAGGGGGCCACCAATATACAACATAAGGAGTCTGCGGCGGCATCAGTATGACCATCCTCAGGATCCAATGTAATCTGCGGTGGAGCAGGGAGCCACTGGCTCTCCGCTCCACAAATCACTAGAGTAAGCCACAGGCTAAATTACATAAAGTGGCATCAATTCCTGGTGCTGCAGCCAGCAGAAGAGCGGTGACCGCTGCAGCAGTCAGGTGAGATAAGGGCACTTACAACTGCTGCAAACATGGCTGAAGAACGCAAAGGGGAAGGGAGGCACAGAGGGGCATTACTACTGTGTGCAGACATTGGGGGCACTATTACTATCACTATTACTATGTGTATGCACAGTGCACTATTACTGTATGGGAGCACTATTTGTCAGGCACAATATAACTGTGCGGGAGAACTGTGCGTCATTATTACTATATGGAGGCACAAAGGTGAGAATTTTTATTATGTGGAAGCACAGACGGGGCACTGTTACTATATGGAGATACAGAGGGGGCACTGTTACTATATGGAGATACAGAGGGGGCACTATTACTATATGGAGGCACAGAGGGGGCACTGTTACTATATGGAGGCACAGAGGGGGCACTGTTACTATATGGAGGCACAGAGGGGGCACTGTTACTATATGGAGGCACAGAGGGGGCACTGTTACTATATGGAGATACAGAGGGGCACTGTTACTATATGGAGATACAGAGGGTGCACTGTTACTATATGGGGGCACAGAGGGGGCACTGTTACTATATGGAGATACAGAGGGGGCACTATTACTATATGGAGGCACAGAGGGGGCACTGTTACTATATGGAGATACAGAGGGGGCACTATTACTATATGGAGGCACAGAGGGGGCACTGTTACTATATGGAGATACAGAGGGGGCACTGTTACTATATGGAGATACAGAGGGGGCACTGTTACTATATGGAGATACAGAGGGGGCACTATTACTATATGGAGGCACAGAGGGGGCACTATTACTATATGGAGATACAGAGGGGGCACTGTTACTATATGGAGATACAGAGGGGGCACTATTACTATATGGAGGCACAGAGGGGGCACTGTTACTATATGGAGATACAGAGGGGGCACTATTACTATATGGAGATACAGAGGGGCACTGTTACTATATGGAGATACAGAGGGGGCACTGTTACTATATGGAGATACAGAGGGGGCACTGTTACTATATGGAGGCACAGAGGGGGCACTGTTACTATATGGAGATACAGAGGGGCACTGTTACTATATGGAGATACAGAGGGGGCACTGTTACTATATGGAGGTACAGAGGGGGCACTGTTACTATATGGAGGTACAGAGGAAGCACTGTTACTATATGGAGGTACAGAGGGGGCACTGTTACTATATGGAGATACAGAGGGGCACTGTTACTATATGGAGGCACAGAGGGGGCACTGTTACTATATGGAGATACAGAGGGGGCACTGTTACTATATGGAGATACAGAGGGGCACTGTTACTATATGGAGATACAGAGGGGCACTGTTACTATATGGAGATACAGAGGGGGCACTGTTACTATATGGAGGTACAGAGGGGGCACTGTTACTATATGGAGATACAGAGGGGGCACTGTTACTATATGGAGGCACAGAGGGGGCACTGTTACTATATGGAGATACAGAGGGGCACTGTTACTATATGGAGATACAGAGGGGGCACTGTTACTATATGGAGGTACAGAGGGGGCACTGTTACTATATGGAGGTACAGAGGGGGCACTTTTACTATATGGAGGTACAGAGGGGGCACTGTTACTATATGGAGATACAGAGGGGCACTGTTACTATATGGAGATACAGAGGGGGCACTGTTACTATATGGAGATACAGAGGGGCACTGTTACTATATGGAGATACAGAGGGGGCACTGTTACTATATGGAGGCACAGAGGGGGCACTGTTACTATATGGAGATACAGAGGGGCACTGTTACTATATGGAGATACAGAGGGGGCACTGTTACTATATGGAGATACAGAGGGGGCACTGTTACTATATGGAGGTACAGAGGGGGCACTGTTACTATATGGAGGCACAGAGGGGGCACTGTTACTATATGGAGATACAGAGGGGCACTGTTACTATATGGAGATACAGAGGGGCACTGTTACTATATGGAGATACAGAGGGGGCACTGTTACTATATGGAGGCACAGAGGGGGCACTGTTACTATATGGAGGCACAGAGGGGGCACTGTTACTATATGGAGATACAGAGGGGGCACTGTTACTATATGGAGGCACAGAGGGGGCACTGTTACTATATGGAGATACAGAGGGGCACTGTTACTATATGGAGATACAGAGGGGGCACTGTTACTATATGGAGATACAGAGGGGCACTGTTACTATATGGAGATACAGAGGGGGCACTGTTACTATATGGAGGAACAGAGGGGGCACTGTTACTATATGGAGATACAGAGGGGCACTGTTACTATATGGAGATACAGAGGGGGCACTGTTACTATATGGAGATACAGAGGGGGCACTGTTACTATATGGAGGTACAGAGGGGGCACTGTTACTATATGGAGGCACAGAGGGGGCACTGTTACTATATGGAGATACAGAGGGGCACTGTTACTATATGGAGATACACAGGGGCACTGTTACTATATGGAGATACAGAGGGGGCACTGTTACTATATGGAGGCACAGAGGGG